>NW_026898283.1:0-49590 GCF_033153095.1 Gastrolobium bilobum
TTTTATTCGTTTGTTAATCACTGTTATCGAACATTGTGATTTGTGACTGTGTTAGTTGTAGCTTGATGATTATTGTGTTGTGTGGCAGAATACTGAAGTACTCCGAAAGATGGGAAAGTAGACGGGGATTAGCTCAAAATGTGCTATACCAGCAGACAGTAGGGATGCTTTGCCGATAGCGAAACGGGCACCGATTATGGCTCAAGTGGTTATTGGGACCCCTGGCACGATTAATAAGTGGATGACTTTTAAGAAACTTGGGGTGACAAGTTTGAAGATTCTTGTTTTTGATGAGGCTGATCAAATGCTTGCTGAGGTAATTCTATCGTGATAATGAAATGTTGTTTATTTAGAATTTGAGGTTTCATTGTCCTTGGACTAGGCAAGCACATAGCCTTATCATTCTCCCTGAGCTTATTATTGTTACAATCTTTTGGGGAGTTGGCAACACCCTTGTTTTTTAATAGAATAAGTTACAATTAAATGGTAAGTTGTGACTCTCCTCCTTTTTTAATGATGGATAAAGAGGAAGAGTGCACTAGTAGACCGCTTGTTTTAACTCTTGATAATATATATCTTTTTCTAGTTAGTAATTACTCTCTAGTAAGTATTCTAGAGATCCTAGGACCTAGTTTTAGGTTCAGGGAATTGTTATGGTTTACTGAATTAGTATTGTGATTTTCTTTTCTTTTTTAAAGCAGAGGTATTCGCAGTTCGGTTTCTAAATATGTTGTGCCCTAACTTGCTTAATTACTGTAAACTTTGCAGGATGGATTTAAAGATGATTCCCTGAGGATAATGAAAAGAATAGAAAAATTCAATTCTAACTGTCAGGTTTGTTGAACTCTTTCTTGCGTAGTGTGCTTGTGTGCATGGCATTTTCATCCATCCAAGAAATTATGGCATAGACTTAGTCTACAAGTTGCATAGCCTAAGCTAAGTACACACTCACACATTGTCATTTTACATTAAATAACTACATGATATATGTGTCAATCTACTACTTTTAAAATGATAATGTATTAGTTTATGTTTTGGTTTTATTTATATGACCTGTGTAGATCAAATCTATGCAAGAATTTATCAATCCATAGGGACAACACATCCATGTATGCAAATACATGTTGTTTAAATTACCGTCACCCATCCTTCAACCTGTTCGGGTAGAACACCTGCCAATTCATGGAAGGTCATGCTCTCCCTGAGCCCTTGTGCAACTTGTGAAGTATATTTAAAAGAGTAAAGTGATTCATTCATCTTATAAGAACAGAAATAAGTATGAGGAATTTTTTACGTAGTACATCATGCTCAATCAAATAATATTGCATAGATATGAAGATTGAATGTTAATTTGATTGATGCTAATGGTTTGCTATAATTTAATTTGAACCTATGTAGAAGGGAATTATAATTGTTCCTTGTTATTTTTGTGCACCATAACCATTGCGTCTGTACTTAAATGAACATTTTACCAAGATTGGTTGCTTTGTATGTGATTCAAATGTTGTGTGTGCTTGTATGTGATGTAGTTGTTTTTTTAGTTTCTTTTCTTATCTAAGAAGATTTTGATTGACTTGTGTATGTCTAGGTTCTTTTGTTTTCTGCTACATTCAATGACATTGTCAAGAATTTTGTTTCGAGGACAGTTAAGCAGGATTATAATACACTTTTTGTGAAGGAACTATCTTTAGATGTCGTAAAGCAATATAAAGTTCATTATCCTGATGAACTCTCTAAGATTGAAATGAAAAAAGATTACATACTCGAAATAGGAGAGAATCTGGGGCAAACTATAATATTTGTGCGCACAAGAAATAGTGCAAAAATGTTACATAAATCACTTGTTGTCGCTCCTGTTGTCGCTCCCGTCGCCCCAAGTAAGGGAGTCGACAAGGGAAAAAGGAAAATGGTGAACATTGTTAAAAGGAAGGTCCGGTCTGCAGCGGACATTCCTGCCGAGGAGCTTGCTAGGAGGACTGGCGGCCCGGTTATTAAGGATGTGCAGGAGAATGCCCAGAGTTTGGCGGTCAACCCTTCTGCACCTGAAGTTATTCCTCCTAAACCAACGGCTTCTGGAAAGAAGAGGGTTGCTAGCGAGGATTTAAGCTCGCCTAAAGGAGCTAAAACGGTTAGGGTGGAGCCGACTGAGTCTGTTCAATCAGGTGGTAGTCTCTCGTTTGCCATGGAGAGTTTCTCGGACGCCCCTGGCGGTGATGACATGATGGTGGTCAATACTCCGGACAGGGCGGGGGTACCTGTCATGGCGACTGTCGAAGGAACTTCAACGTCTGCGGCTGTTTCGTTAGTGCAGATCCTGAAGCTATCCGAGAGGGATCTGAACTCTAGTTTCCCTAATCCTGATTTAAACGTGTTGGTACCACAGCAAATTAATCGCCAAGACATCATTGACTGTGTACAGGTAATGATCGGTCAGATTATGGGAGCCCGGGAGGCTACTCTTGCTGTTGACAGCCGTTGTTCTACCCAGCATGATGACTTGGTACAGAAAGAGCGCAAGATTGAGTCCTTAACGGCCGAGATCGGGCGGTTGAGCTTAAGAAAACATAGAGGTTAGTATAAGATTGTAAAAAAGACATCATATCTGTATTTCTCACTAAAAAATCTAATAAAATTTACATTAATAGAAAATTAACTAAAATCGTCATATATTTTGATATCACAAGATTTTTTTTTCTTTATTTAAAATACTTGTTGAATACCACCGGATTTGACTACACTCTAAAATAATCTTTTAAATTCTTAACCAAATATTAAGTGATTTTTTTCAATCCTTCAAAATCATAATTAAATATTAGTAGATTTTTTTTGCATTGGAATTACGAAATCCTTTAAAATTTCAATCCATAGAAAATCTTTCCAAATTAGCACCCTCTCTAATAAATATTAGTAGATTTTTTCTGGGTTCACTACTGATATCAATCATTGTATAAACTGCTTGACCTCCACTATATTATTTAAACTTTGCGATTAATACCTTAGGTTCAATTTTTAAGAAAATTAAGAATTAATTTATTCTTGTTCTTCATCTACCAGCATTCGAACCAGGGACATTGTAGTGTTGACTTCCAACAACAACCATATCAACCACGAATGCTGAGGAGCCTTGCTTGAGGAGGTCAAGCACTTAACTAGGGGTGACATTTTTCAACATGGCCCGCTGACACGACATGAACACGATATGAAACATTTGTGTTTGGGTTAACTCATTTATAAATTTGTGTTGCAAAAGCTGTGTTAACCCAGGAACTCAAAATTGATCCGCATGAATATTCTTATAGATTATTCATGTCATGTTGTATTTTAAATAGATTATTCGTGTCTTATTGTGTCATGTCAACCCTTATAATAAGTAATATATATTGGGATTCATAGGTTATTTGTGTCATGTCATATTGAGTTAACCCATAAAATAAGCTTTGTGTCGAAAATTTTAACCCAATTTTAAAATCATATCGTATTTATGTTTGATATATTCATATTCGTGTCAAATTCATTTCTTGTCTACCCAAATTGTGACCTGTAACATCCCGTTGTACACCGGTATTGTTAACATTAATTATGATATTAAGCGCAGTTACAATCACAGCAATTCATTTATAAAAATGCGAATAAACTTTTTCCGATTATTACGCGAGCATTTAAAACATAAAATGGCGTAATAATTAAAAGCTGTGACCGTAACTGTAAACTCTTGCGGAAGACTTATTTAAACTATCTTTATAACTTACATTACTTATTATATATTACTAAGGGGTTCCCATAAACCCACTTAGCCAATTTCCAAACTTTACGTTTTTACCTATTCAGACATGTTTCACTCTTAATTTTTTTTGCGACCACACCGCTCGCAACCAAACTCTCTTCTCAGATTATATCTTTGTCTTACTTAATTCCCTTTTCAACAAGCTATCATACGCTCAATTCGGAGCTCATTAGCTCCGGTTATCGCCGTTTGAAGTTGGATAAGCAATTAGCCAAACAACCCCAAAAACAGCTCCAAACCACTCACATTACTCGAATTACTGCATTCAATCCATTCAACCATTTGCTCTCAAATTTTTATCCTACAAACTAGACATCTCAAACTTCATTTGATATATTATACGCTTAATTTGACTGAGAAACGAAGCAGGAATTAATTTCCCAAATCCAGTTCAGAATCTGCCTCAGGTGCAGGGGCACATGAGCAGTCCGAGTTTCTCTATTTGTTTCAGGCCGAAGATCAACCCAGAATTTCCTCAAATTTTGACACAAGGTATAGGACATCTCAAACTTCCAAATGACGTATGACACGTCCCTATTGGACCTCTAGGGAGGGAGATATGCCTTCCCGAAGTTCGCCTAAAATCTGCCAATTCTACAGAAATTTCGCCAGAGTTTCCTTTGTTTTTCCAATAATCCCAAAATTGTAAACGATCATTTAAACCTCAAATGTACCTAATAAACACATGATAATACAATAATAATCCAATGGGTGGTACACACAAGGACCAACAACGCCTTGGGGCACTTACAACCCAATCCAGTTTATAGTCATTAGGCATATAATCCATATTAATCATCCTTAAGTAGTTGCAATCACTAACACCTTTTTCATGCACATTTTCATCATACATGTAATCATACCCTAAAATAGGCCTAAGGCCCTTCCATCATCATTAGTCATGCATCAAATATGATTACAATATTGCTTTACAATTTACAACTTGAAACTTAAACTTCAACTTACATTCTTCAAATATTACAACTTAAATTCAAATGACAACATAACCAAATACATAACTACTAGACTTAGGCAAAATGACATGAACAAATATGCTAATGAAGCTCATACAACATACATATGAGATGTTCATGCCCTAAGTCTAGCCTAGGCCACACGGTCAACAAAAAAACAAAACATGAAGCACTCCAATGCTCACTCTACGGGCCTCTTGCCCGCTGCTCCTGCTCCACTGCTACCTCCTGAAATAAACGCCCCGAGACGGGGTGAGATATACGAATATATCTCAGTAACCAAGAGGTTCTGGAGAAAACTCCACCCAATGGTTCACTTCGATGCATATCAATAGAATAAAACAACCACTTTGAAAACGGGATATAGCAAGGGATTTAGAGAAATGGGGAATATAAAGAAACAAACTACGACGATACGGGATGGTAACCCCAATTCCACGTACGCCCTGGGCATATATAAGCCTATGGGTATCATCCATGGTGCGTTCAAAGAAACCACATCCATGATGCCCAAACCATCCAAAACGCCAAAGACATTCCTAGTGTGCTCCTACCCGGATCACACACCATGACACGCAGTCAACTGGAACTCCCTCCTGGAGACCTATCCAGCGGAAGTCCGAAAATGCCCGAAGGCTAATAAAACTGTCTACTGGCCAGAGACTCGGTACCGCAGTACCCATAGCAATAATGCATGCATGCTCATGTGTTCTATACTATTCATACACACTTCCTACTGTTGCCATCAACTGGCAAGGTGGAACAGAAAAGAGGAACAAGCCCCAGTACCAAGAGGTTACCTTAAGTAATTTCCTCACTAGCTCCGCAACAGCTTATCCCACAACTTGGTACACAGCGAAATGCCTACATAGAGGACATTCCCAATCTCTTATAATTCAAACAATACATGCTAATTTATAATTATACATGCCTTGAACTAAATACTTACCTCAATCCACTTGGTCCAAGACCAAGGGTAACTCCCAGATTCACGTTTCGGGATTCAAGTCAACGTACGGCAACCTATACAATTACGTACATCCATCAGTAGGCGTCAAATAGCATCAAAATGCAAAATCACAAAATTCCTCCCCATCCTCCCATGATGGTTCGGCCAATGAAGTGTAAATTCGAGATTTATTTTTCTAAATTTTGTTTCTCACTTGTTACGTCTCATTAGGTTGTCAATAGGCCAATTCAAGTGCCGGTTCGTCATTTTCGCGTCGGATTACATCAGAACGCAAAAACCGCAAAATTTCTCCCTTCCTCCTTGAAGGTTCGGCCAAGCATTTGTTAATTGGGGATTTATTTTTTCTAAATTTTCTTTCTCATTTTAGTACCCATCCTTGGGTTGCCATAAGGCCATTTCAACTGTCGTTTCGCCGTTTTACGACATCTACGCATTGTATTGCGAAATATTTCACTCTAGGTTCTTTATGTCAACTAAACCACTTATTATTTTTCCATTGATTCTAACACTTGCCAACCACCACACAACCCATCTAGTCATCATATAATCACACAACACATCATTCAAATTATTTTTCAACATCAATTCCTCCATTTTCACATCATAACCAATTTACACAATTTCTCACATTCAAGGTTTTCCATCAATTCTTACAACTCCACACCTCAACCAATTACATGATATCATCATTCAATCATACAACAACTCATTATTAACCTCACAACACATTTTTCCAAAATCACATGTCATGACCACCAAAATTCTTCTAAGTTAAAATTCGACATTTTTCACCTAAAATTTTCATTGCAATTCTAGCTTTAATACATCATTCTAAGGCATTATCATCTAATACACATTTTCTAATTGAGCTCTCTAACACAACATATCATCAATCAAAGCTTTAGGTCACAAAATCAAATCATCACCATCAACCGTTTAAAATGCAAGAACACTCACCCAAACGGAAGGTATAAGACTCCTCCTAAGCATACTCCACCATTGGAGCAATTAAAAGCTCCAAGAACACCAAATCTCCCTTCAAAACCGCGGCTGTAATAGGCCAAGATCTCCTCACACACGCGATTTCAAGGTTCAAGAGTGGTACCAATGTGTTTAGGAGGTGTTTTCCAACAAGTTTCAAGACAAAAATCGTTGGATTTGGTTGAGATTTGAGTGAGTTATGATCCAAAGAAAAATTTGCATAAAGAATGGGGGGAAGGGGGCTGCTGTCGCGGGGAGGAAGAGAGGGAGGAGAGAGAAAGTGTGAAGAAAAGGTGAGTTTGACTCACTTAAGTCACAGGCGGGTCCCACACGCGTTTTAACTTTAATCAATCATCGAATTTCAACCACAAATTCATGACCTACGTATTTTTCTTGTTCATGTCATATTTTTGTTTCCTAAAAATACTGATAAAATTTTCACGCTTATCGGTACAATTATACCGCAGTATTTTTACACCGGAAAATCACTATTCATCAACACGGACACGGGACACGGGACACGACACGATACGACACGCCGACACGTTAATTCTAAAAAATGTCATATTTGGACACGTTGGGACACGTTTTGATATTAAATAAAATTTTTAATATATATAATATAAGAGTCCATAATAAGTCATACAACCAATCAAATATTTAAATTTCATAACTAAATCATAAATATTTAAATTTCAATAACAAATAACAAATTCAGCTTCAAAAAAGAAAACAAAAATGTAAATGTTAATTAATTTCAACTCTTAAGAACACGCAAGAGGACGACAATGGTCCAGTAAAGTCAGTCTAACTGAGGTTGGTGTTTTGTTTCTTCTTATCCATACCCAGCTTAAAGATTTACTTTGTTAAAGATTTAGTTTGACATGAATAATCAATAGAATAGATACCTAGCTTCCATATGTGTCGGTTTCCGAACCCATGACCCCAACCACCATGTACCACCGTGAAGCTTGCCAGATCTATACCCCAGTCATTGTTAATCTCTTCACACCACCACCTCCCATGCACAAACGTGTTTTCCCCTAAGCTAAACCTCCATCATAACCCAAATCTAGAGTGCAAACGCAACCACCGACAACGAAGAAGACAAAGGCTCCAGCGCGAGAGAGATCGGAGAATAAGGGTTCCAGAATTTCTTATTTTTATTAAATATTTTGTATTTTTTTAATTGTAATTTTATTTTATTTTTACAAAAAAAAAATGCAAAACGTGTCCCAAAACGTGTCCACATACGTTGACCGCGTGTCGGATACGGTCAAATTCGCGTGTCCCCCTAGTCAACGTGTCCTAAAAAGTCAACCACGTGTCGGACGCGTGTCCAAACGTGTCCGAACGTGTCCGTGTCCGACACGTGTCGGACACGCATTTTTTCACAAAAAGAGCGTGTTCGTGTTTCACAGTTTAGGAGGTGTTTTCCAACAAGTTTCAAGACAAAAATCGTTGGATTTGGTTGAGATTTGAGTGAGTTATGATCCAAAGAAAAATTTGCATAAAGAATGGGAGGAAGGGGGCTGCTGTCGCGGGGAGGAAGAGAGGGAGGAGAGAGAAAGTGTGAAGAAAAGGTGAGTTTGACTCACTTAAGTCACAGGCGGGTCCCACACGCGTTTTAACTTTAATCAATCATCGAATTTCAACCACAAATTCATGACCTACGTATTTTTCTTGTTCGTGTCATATTTTTGTTTCCTAAAAATACTGATAAAATTTTCACGCTTATCGGTACAATTATACCGCCGTATTTTTACACCGGAAAATCACTATTCATCAATTTTTCCCAAAATGACTCAATTCCATCAAATTTCATCAATATCATATTTCGTAACTCAACAAACTATTTATAACTCATATTTGAAATCTAGAGCTCAAAACACAATCGACACGTTATACGGTGCAATCGTACCGCGATATTTTTACCCACGAAAAACACTATTCACTGATTTTTCTAAAACTTGCCTGTCCACTCAATTTTTCGTTCTGAACCCATTTCCAGGATTATTTTTACCATTTGAGACCTTCTACTCAATTTTTTATCTTCCTAGGGTTGCGTGTTGGCTAATTACCGTTTTGCCCTTTCTTTGTATTTTGGCCTAATCTTTAGGATTTTCACTAATCCATCACTTGATTGCTCACTTAATATTTTAATTACTTGATTTAAAATTGTGAGGTGTTATACTCACCCCAACTTTTTAGAATTTTGTCCGCAAAATTAAATCATACTCATCCGCTAACTCAGGACACAGTCGGAGAATCTCATCCTCCCGCTCCCAAGTAGCATCCTCAAGTGTGTTCCTTTACCACATTACTTTTATCACAAGTATGATCTCCTTTTTATGATACTTATTATCCTTTGATCCTTCACAATCACTTGTCTCTCATGGTTCTGTGACCTTTTAATTCACAATACTTTACACTTTCTCTGGTCTCCTGTTACCCTTTCGCTGATTTGTCGGTATCAATTTACCTCATTCTCATCTTTATCCATATTTCTGACCCATGGTCGTTCTCAAAAGCATCTAATCGTTTTCATGCACATTCACTAGTTATTCTTGGAGTATTTCCAACTCACACGTTCTTTAGTACTTAATTTGTTTCGCTGTCCTCACTGTTTCGAGAATACCCCAACAACCATTTCTTTCCATTACTGTTACTACTCTTATTATTTCGTTGTTTTCTTGGCTTTCACCCAAGCACATACTTTCTAGTTTCAAAGGCACTTTATCGTGTCCTACAATTCCGACTCACATTAAATTCTATACTCATATACTTTATTTTTCCTTGTCACGTGTCTTCACCTCTTTTTAGGTACTCACAACTATATCTTTCTCTTTGTGATATGAAACTAACAATACTCATAATAGTTTATATTTTCGATTAGCCCTATAAGGTCTTTCGACCACAAATACTCACGAAATTTTTCCATCTACAAACTCATATTCATAATTTACACTCATTGTTAAACTCTTTATTAGCTTAACCATCTCAACTTTACCAACTCAACCAGCTCAACTCCATACTTAGACCTCTCACAGTCTAAACACAACACTCATTAATGACCTCCACATGAAGGCCTCATGCTTAATATTTTCTCCCACTAACTATTTTCAACTTTTATTCCACTCCGACGTTACAACTTAACCACATGTTCCACTTAAGTCACGGGGAGGAAGAGAGGGAGGAGAGAGAAAGTGTGAAGAAAAGGTGAGTTTGACTCACTTAAGTCACAGGCGGGTCCCACACGCGTTTTAACTTTAATCAATCATCGAATTTCAACCACAAAATCATGACCAACGTATTTTTCTTGTTCATGTCAGAAGGATGGATAGAGATGAGAATGAGGTAAATTGATACCGACAAATCTGTAATATGGTTATATTATTACCTATAAATCAGCGAAAGAGAAACGGTAAACCAGAGAAAGTTTAAAGTATTGTGAATTAAAATGTCACAGAACCATGAGAGACGAGTAATTATGAAGGATCAAAGGATAATGAGTATAATAAAAAGGAGATCATGCTTGTGATAAAAGTAATATGGTAAAGATACACACTTGAGGATGCTACTTGGGAGCGGGAGGATGAGATTCTCCAGCTGTGTTCTGAGTTAGCGGATGAGTATGATTTAATTTTGCGGACAAAATTCTAAAAAGTTGGGGTGAATATAACACCTCACAATTTTAAATCAAGTAATTAAAATATCAAGTGAGCAATCAAGTGATGGATTAGTGAAAATCCTAAAGATTAGGCCAAAATACAAAGAAAGGGCAAAATGGTAATTAGCCAACACGCAACCCTAGGTAGATAAAAATTGAGTAGAAGGTCTCCGATGATAAAAATAACCCTGGAAATGGATTCAGAACGAAAAATTGAGTGGACAGGCAAGTTTCAGAAAAATCAGTGAATAGTGTTTTTCGCGGGTAAAAATACCGCGTTACGATTGCACCGTAAAACGTGCCAGTTGAATTTTGAGCTCTAGGTTTCAAATATGAGTTATAAATGGTTTGTTGAGTTAGGAAATATGATTTGATGAAATTTGATGGAATTGAGTCATTTTGAGAAAAATTGATGAATAGTGATTTTCCGGTGTAAAAATACTGCGGTATAATTGTACCGATAAGCGTGAAAATTTTATCAGTATTTTTAGGAAAAAAAAATATGACATGAACAAGAAAAATACGTAGGTCATGAATTTGTGGTTGAAATTGATGATTGGATTAAAGTTGAATCGCGTGCGGGACCCGCCCCACTCAAATTCACTTAAATCACCTCACTTTCCCCTCACACTCACGACACTCTCTCTCCTTCCGCCTTCTTATTCAACGTGAAACAGCCCCTCCTCCCCCATTGGTGTGCAAATTTTCATTTGATCATAACTTAGCCATTTCTCCACCGAATCCAACGATTTTTGTCTTGAATCTTGATGGAAAACACCTCCTAAACACATTGGTACCACTCTTGAGCCTTGAAACTGTGCGTGTGAGGAGATACAGCCCTGTTTCAGTTGCGGTTTTGGTGAGGAATTTTGTGTTCTTGGAGCTTTTAAATGCTCCAATGGTGGAGTATGCTTAGGAGGAGTCTTATACCTTCCAATTGGGTGAGTGTTCTTGCATTTTAAACGGTTGATTGTGATGAATTGATTTTGTGACCTAAAGCTTTGATTGATGATATGTTGTGTTAGAGAGCTCAATTTGAAAATGTGTATTAGATGATAATGTGTTAGAATGATGTATTAAAGCTAGAAATGCGATGAAATTTATTGGTGAAAATTGATGAATTTAACTTAGAAAAAATTTGATGATCATGATTTTGGACTTGTGAATTTTGGTGTTGAGACTTGTTTGATAAATTGTGGCATGATGATATGATGATATAATAGGTTGTATGAGGGTTGGAATGATTAAAATTGAATGGAAATCCCTTGGAATGTCATAGGGCAAGATTCGAACCTTTGAGGAAAAATTGAGGAATTGATGTTGAAAAATGAATTGGATGATGATTTGTGTAGTTATATAGTGCTTAGATGGGTTGTGTTGTGATTGGCAAGTGTTTGAATCAATGGGAAAATTAAATTGTGTTTAGAGACCTAAATGAGCCCAAAGTGAAATATTTCGCAAAACGATGCGTAAATGTCGTAAAACGGAAAAACGACGGTTGAACTAGCCTCTAAACAACCTAAGGGAATGTAATAAAATGAGAAAGAAAATTTAGAAAAATAAATCCCAAATTAACACCTATATGGCCGAACCTCCAAGGGAAAAGGGGGGATTTTGCGGTTTTCGCGTTCTGATGTAATTCGACGCGAAAATGACGAAACAGCACTTGAATTGGCCTCTTGACAACTTAATGAGGCATAATAAAATGGGAAAGAAAATTTAGAAAAATAAATCTCAAATTAACACTCATTTGGCCGAACCATCAAGGGAGGATGGGGAGATTTTATGATTTTTGACGTTGTGACGTTATTTGACGCGTACTGATGGTTGTGTGTGATTTTATAGGTTGCCGTACATCGACTTGAATCCCGAATCTTGATTCAGTGAGTTGCCATTGGTCTTGGACCAAGTGGATTGAGGCATTCTGTTGTGTACCAAGTTGAGGGATAAGCTGCTGCGGAGCTTGTGAAAACAATAATTAAGGTAACCTCTTGGTACTGGGGCTTATTCCCATTTTCTGTTCCACCTTGCCATTTGATGGCAACGGTAGGAAGTGTGTATGAATAGTATAGAACACATGAGCATGCATGCATTATTGCTATGGGTACTGCGGTACCGAGTCTCTGGCCAGTAGACAGTTTTATTAGCCTTCGGGCATTTTCGGACTTCCGCTGGATAGGTGTCCAGGAGAGAGTTCCAGTTGACTGCGTGTCATGGTGTGTGATCCGGATAGGAGCACACTAGGAATGTCTTTGACGTTTTGGTTGGTTTGGGCATCATGGTTGTGGTTTCTGTGAACACACCTTGGATGATACCCATAGGCTTATATATGCCCAGGGCGTACGTGGAATTGGGGTTACCATCCCGTATCGTCGTAGTTTGTTTCTTTATATTCCCCATTTCTCTAAATCCCTTGCTATATCCCGTTTTCAAAGTGGTTGTTTTATTTTATTGATATGCATCGAAGTGAACCATTGGGTGGAGTTTTCTCCAGAACCTCTTGGTTACTGAGATATATTCGTATATCTCACCCCGTCTCGGGGCATTTATTTCAGGATGTACCTGTAGCGTTGGAGCAGCGGGCAAGAGGCCCGCAGGGTGATAGAGGAACATTTTCAGTATTTGGCATATTGTTCATGTTGGCATGCCTAGGTCTAGCAGTTTGTATCATGTAAATTTATGTCTAAATTTATAATTGGTGTTGTAATATTGTAAAAGGCAATTTGAAGTTAAAGTGGTAAGTTGTAATATTTAAGTGTATGTTGTAAATGTAAGAGAGGCATGATGTACCAAGATGGAAGGATTTTAGGCCTATATTAGAGTTATGATTACATGATTATATTGTGAAACTACATGTGAATGGGACCTATGTGATTGAAACAAGAAATATAATGTGAGCTCTATTGTATAAACTGTGTAATAACTATAAACTGGATTGGGTTGTAAATGCCCCAAGGCGTTGTTGGTCCTTGTGTGTGCCACCCATTGGATTATTACTGTATTATCATGTGTTTATTAGGTACATTTAAGGTTTAAATGATCATTTACAATTTTGGGATTATTGGAAAAACAAAGGAAACTCTGGCGAAATTTCTGTAGAATTGGCAGATTTTAGGCGAACTTCGGAAGAGCATCTCTCCCTCCATAGAGGTCCAATAGGGACGTTACATACGCCATTTTAAAGGTTGAGATGTCCTCTACCTTGTGTCAAAATTTGAGAAAATTATGGGTTGATCTTCGGCCTGAAAAAAATAGAGAAACACGGACTGCTCAAGTGCCCCTGCACCTGAGGCAGATTCTGGACCGGATTTGGGAAATTAATTCCCGCTTCGTTTCTCAGTCAAATTAAGCGCGTGATATATCAAAATGAAGTTTGAGATGTCTAGTTTGGAGAATAAAAATTTGAGAGAAAATGGTTGAATGGATTAAGTGCAGTAAATCGTGTAAGGTGAGTGGTTTGGAGCTGTTTTTAGGGTTGTTTGGCTATTTGCTGATCCAACTTCAAACGACGATAACCGGAGCTAATGAGCTCCGAATTGAGCATATGATAGCTTGTTGAAAAGGGAATTAAGTAAGACAAAGATCTAATCCGAGAAGAAGGTTTGGTTGCGAGTGGTGTGGTCGCAGAAAAATTAAGAGTGAAACATGTCCGAATAGGTAAAAACGTAAAGTTTGGAATTTGGCTAAGTGAGTTTATGGGAACCCCTTAGTAACTTATAATAAGTAAAGTAAGTTATACAAATAGTTTAAATAAGTCTTCCGCAAGAGTTTACGGTTACGGTTACAGCTTTTAATTAGTACGCTTTTTATGTTTTAAATGCTCGCGTAATAATCGAAAAAAAGTTTATTCGCATTTTTATAAATGAATTGCTGTGATTGTAACTGCGCTTAATATCATAATTAATGTTAACAATACCAGTGTACAACGGGCTGTTACATTTTCTGGTATCAGAGCAGTTTTGTTAGGGAACTCTGATAATGTATATTTATGTTGTGTGTTGCATAGTTGTATGTAGATTCTTATCGATTACTGCATATGTGATTCCTTAGTGTGGGTCTGATCAACCTTTCCTTTGTGTTACATGCGTAGTCATCGTAAGAAGCCTGCGTGGCAACCTTGGAGCACCGAATGTAAGTCCTTAGCCTGATGTTGTGGCTGCAGTATTGACTGCTCCATGGACAAGAGATGGCAGTAAGTAAAACATGAATATTATAGGACTTAAGGGAAACAGACTTAAATGTTTTGTCTGACCTTGTAGATGAAATTATAAAGCTGGATTATAGGTGAAAGTTGTAAACAAACCTATGATATGTACGATATTGCATGGGTGAACCTTGTAATACTACGAATAATAAATATATATAATTAAGATGAGTCTATAGTATGGAGATGGCATTGGTGAAACTTCCAAATAAATGTGTAGTATAGTATGTACAAGTGGACTTGGTGAATAGACTTCATCAAGGTGAGAGGTTTAGAACCTGTTGGATTGTTGAAAATGGTGAACAGGTATGCTCAGGTATGAGTGTGAATATTCTATGTCTGATTAGAAGTCATAAGTCCCTGATTGAGGATGTACACTTAAACAAATTGAGATGGTTCATGTGGAAAAATAAATAGAATAATTGATGATTAATCCTATGGGATTTGACCACTTGAAATTATAATGCTGGTCGATTGGTAATGTGAGAGATATTGAAACATGGGATTTAAATCCATAAGGAGTTAGTGTTGAGTAAGCATTGGTGAGACGAAATAATTATGTATTATGAGTAGAAGGAAGAAATTGAGAGAATCGCCATGGATGGCATTGAACAAGGTTCATTGAGAGTATGATTGTCCGTAACGGAATAATGGTTTAGCTTGACCGATATGCCATGAAGGAAACAAATATGACTATATGTGTGCGTTAATGTGTGGAATTCTCCTTGGAAATGGCTACTATGTAGAGATTCAGGTGTTATGAAGCATAAGAGGATTGATCCATGATGGAGGTCTCTTGGAAATCTCAGAGAATGAATATCGTAATTTAAAATGGCCTAATTATTTGTGGATGTTGTAATGCATTGTGAATAATACCTAATGGCCTGATGGCCAATATACCTATTCTGATGAATAAACGGATAATAATCTAGTGATAGCCTAAGTGCCAGTATACATATATATGTATGTACACCTTGTGATGGCCTGAGCGCCTAATTACCCGTGTTGAGGTAAATTATTAAATTTTTTGTAAAAGGACAATGAGGCCGAATGAAATCCCCGATGATGGGAAGTATCTGAAGAGATTGTATGATTAGAGAATGAGCTAATGTACAACCTGATGGGAAATCGTGTGATTAGTGTATGAACTAAGTTACAATAAAGTGTGGAATTATGTGTTTAGCAAAAGAGCTAATGTGTAATGTCAAAACAAAAATGATAAGATTAGTGAATGAGTTGAGGTATAAGTGTTAGTGCAAGGATTGATATAATTTTCCAGTGCACGGATTGAGGTGAAATTAGTCCTCTGTGATAGGACGAATATGTTTAGAAGATCCCTGTGTGATGGGAAGTATATGTGAGTTGTGTCATGAACTTTGAGAAAATTCTGGATTCACGGAATAGAGATTATGTTATGAACGATGCCAAGTGAATAGTCAAAGTAAATGAGAAAACAATCTGTGAGAAGAATAAGCTAGGAAGAGATAATGGACTATGGATTTGAACAGTAACATGACAGAAGGAACTGTTGAGAGTTAAGAAATGTGTACGAAATTACGAAGAGAGTGTGAATTATTATAATAGTGACTTACATGTAAACTATCAGTGAGAAGAATGAAATGAGAGAGTAAAATGAATTGACTTATATATATAACAGGTGTATATTATACCATTATTACTATGATTATGGGGATAACCCCATGTGAATATACCAAAGATATTTTGTTGTTATATACAGAGGTGATACAGACACCAAATGGACTGGGTCCATGTGTGATCTGGAGTGTACGGAGTACCAGTTTTGCCGTTATATACGGATATGTTATAAGTATGAACTCCCCTGTGTACTGGGTACATGTTTGCTGTTGTATACAGATGTGATGTAAATATGAACTCCTCTATGCACTAGGTGCACGTTATGAGACTTGATATTACCATCTCTGTGCGGCCTATGTGCCCGGAGTGTGTAGCCATCTCCGTGCGGATTATGTTCCCGGAGACTATTATTATGTTATACGAGTAATATGAGATGAGGAAGTATCCCGCAGTGATGAGACTGCTATTATAGTTGAATTGATCTACATAAGTGCACAAATAAGAAACGTTGGGAATACTAATAGAACACAGTCAGCAGGTGGTAGGTTATCATTACTGCATGGATTATATGGGTGGATTCTCTGATCGGTGGGTCATTACATCTGGGGCCCTGAGGACAGCAAGAGCTCGAGCGGTTAAAACCTGTGAATGTTGTTACCCACTGTATTGAGAGAGTTCTTCCATGTGATTAACGCAAAAATGAGGTCAGATGTTTGTAAATGAACAAAATATGTCAGATTTGGATATAAGAGGTGAGGTATAGTGGGTAAAAAAAAAAAAATTGTAGTGTGATAGTGAAGCACTATTGTGGGCGTAAAGTAAGTTCGATGAAATAATATCGGCTCCAAGGGAGTTGGTAAGTTTGTTGGAATCCTCACCTTATGATAAAAGAGATAATAATGTGATTTAGTGTTGACAGATGGAGTAAGTGTCCTTCTAAGAAGGCTGGTGATGATCAAGAATTCAGGTTAAAACGGTGAATTATAAGCCCTTATAAAAGGTAAATTGTGATGGAATCAAGCACGAATGTGTAAATATAGTTGGAAACTGGAATTGTAATTGGTTACCTAAAATTTGATAGCCTGACTTACGGGTGGAGTAGATTGAGGAGTGTTATATATAATCGCATATACCACTTATGGTGGAAAGTGTATGGAAAATGCACAATGCTGACGTTGTTTTGGTTAGGTACTAATGATATATGGTCGAGTGCTTGTGGTAACTTCGAATGTTCCGAGAGACAGATATACCAACCAGTGGTGAATTGTATAAGTAGTGGCAATGATGGATTTAGTTTTATGTGACTTGATAATCAAGTTTCAAAGATTCCTATAGGATGAGACTTGCATGTGAGAGACATGGCATTTTTAAGGGTCCATCAGTTAGTAGTGAAATGGCTTGGTGTGGTTGTTTGATTCGAACAACCAAGATGATTGGTGGAAGTTAGTAAAGCTGTGAGTTTATAGTATTTTAAAGTGGACATCCATTATAAAAATGTCGATAATGAAGAAGTGGGGGTATAAACGAAGGAAAGATGATGTTGAATCTATAATATTGTTACAGAATGATGAGTAAAAATGATTACTTGGTGAAAACCTTAGGCATAAGACCTTTGATACGAAAATCATTGATGAGTGTTGTGTTTAGACTGTGAGAGGTCTAAGTATGGAGTTGAGCTGGTTGAGTTGGTAAAGTTGAGATGGTTAAGCTAATAAAGAGTTTAACAATGAGTGTAAATTATGAATATGAGTTTGTAGATGGAAAATTTCATGAGTATTTATGGTCGAAAGGCCTTATAGGGCTAATTGAAAATATAAACTAGTATGAGTATTGCTAGTTTCGTATCACAAAGAGAAAGATATAGTTGTGAGTACCTAAAAAGAGGTGAAGACATGTGACAAGGAAAAATAAAGTATATGAGTATAGAATTTAATGTGAGTCGTAATTGTAGGACACGACAAAGTGCCTTTGAAACTAGAAAGTATGTGCTTGGGTGAAAGCCAAGAAAACAACGAAATGATAAGAGTAGTAACAGAAATGGAAAGAAATGGTTGTTGGGGTATTGTCAAAATAGTGAGGACATCGAAAAGAGTTAAGTACTAAAGAACGTGTGAGTTGGAAATACTCCAGGAATAACTAGTGAATGTGCATGAGAATGGTTAGAGCCTAGTATGAAAACGATTAGGTGCTTTTGAGAACGACCATGGGTCAGAAGGATGGATAGAGATGAGAATGAGGTAAATTGATACCGACAAATCTGTAGTATGGTTATATTATTACCTATAAATCAGCGAAAGAGAAACGGTAAACCAGAGAAAGTTTAAAGTATTGTGAATTAAAATGTCACAGAACCATGAGAGACGAGTAATTATGAAGGATCAAAGGATAATGAGTATCATAAAAAGGAGATCATGCTTGTGATAAAAGTAATATGGTAAAGATACACACTTGAGGATGCTACTTGGGAGCGGGAGGATGAGATTCTCCAGCTGTGTCCTGAGTTAGCGGATGAGTATGATTTAATTTTGCGGACAAAATTCTAAAAAGTTGGGGTGAATATAACACCTCACAATTTTAAATCAAGTAATTAAAATATCAAGTGAGCAATCAAGTGATGGATTAGTGAAAATCCTAAAGATTAGGCCAAAATACAAAGAAAGGGCAAAATGGTAATTAGCCAACACGCAACCCTAGGTAGATAAAAATTGAGTAGAAGGTCTCCGATGATAAAAATAACCCTGGAAATGGATTCAGAACGAAAAATTGAGTGGACAGGCAAGTTTCAGAAAAATCAGTGAATAGTGTTTTTCGCGGGTAAAAATACCGCGTTACGATTGCACCGTAAAACGTGCCAGTTGAATTTTGAGCTCTAGGTTTCAAATATGAGTTATAAATGGTTTGTTGAGTTAGGAAATATGAGTTGATGAAATTTGATGGAATTGAGTCATTTTGAGAAAATTTGATGAATAGTGATTTTCCGGTGTAAAAATACTGCGGTATAATTGTACCGATAAGCGTGAAAATTTTATCAGTATTTTTAGGAAAAAAAATATGACATGAACAAGAAAAATACGTAGGTCATGAATTTGTGGTTGAAATTGATGATTGGATTAAAGTTAAATCGCGTGTGGGACCCGCCTGTGACTTAAGTGAGTCAAACTCACCTTTTCTTCACACTTTCTCTCTCCTCCCTCTCTTCCTCCCCGCGACAGCAGCCCCCTTCCCCCCATTCTTTATGCAAATTTTTCTTTGGATCATAACTCACTCAAATCTCAACCAAATCCAACGATTTTTGTCTTGAAACTGGTTGGAAAACACCTCCTAAACACATTGGTACCACTCTTGAACCTTGAAATCGCGTGTGTGAGGAGATCTTGGCCTATTACAGCCGCGGTTTTGAAGGGAGATTTGGTGTTCTTGGAGCTTTTAATTGCTCCAATGTCCTCTACCTTGTGTCAAAATTTGAGGAAATTCTTGGTTGATCTTCGGCCTGAAAAAAATAGAGAAACACGGACTGCTTATGTGCCCCTGCACCTGAGGCAGATTCTGGACCGGATTTGGGAAATTAATTCCCGCTTCGTTTCTCAGTCAAATTACGCGTGTGATATATCAAAATGAAGTTTGAGATGTTTAGTTTGTAGAATAAAAATTTTAGAGCAAATGGTTAAATGGATTGAGTGCAGTAAATCGAGTAAGGTGAGTGGTTTGGAGCTGTTTTTGGGGTTGTTTGGCTATTTGCTGATCCAACTTCAAACGGCGATAACCGGAGCTAATAAGCTCCGAATTGAGCATATGATAGCTTGTTGAAAAGCGAATTAAGTAAGACAAAGATCTAATCCGAGAAGAAGGTTTGGTTGAGAGCGGTGTGGTCGCAGAAAAATTAAGAGTGAAACATGTCCGAATAGGTAAAAACGTAAAGTTTGGAATTTGGCTAAGTGAGTTTATGGGAACCCCTTAGTAACTTATAATAAGTAAAGTAAGTTATACAAATAGTTTAAATAAGTCTTCTGCAAGAGATTACGGTTACGGTCACAGCTTTTAATTAGTACGCTTTTTATGTTTTAAATGCTCGCGTAATAATCGAAAAAAAGTTTATTCGCATTTTTATAAATGAATTGTTGTGATTGTAACTGCGCTTAATATCATAATTAATGTTAACAATACCAGTGTACAACGGGCTGTTACACCCGAAGGCTAATAAAACTGTCTACTGGCCAGAGACTTGGTACCGCAGTACCCATAGCAATAATGCATGCATGCTCATGTGTTCTATACTATTCATACACACTTCCTACCGTTGCCATCAACTGGCAAGGTGGAACAGAAAAGGGGAACAAGCCCCAGTACCAAGAGGTTACCTGAAATATTGTTTCCACAAGCTCCGCAGCAGCTTATCCCTCAACTTGGTACACAATAGAATGCCTACACAGAGGACATTCCTAATCACTCACAATTCAAACAATACATGCTACTTTACAATTACACATGCATTGAACCAATTACTTACCTCAATCCACTTGGTCCAAGACCAATGGCAACTCACTGAATCAAGATTCGGGATTCAAGTCAACGTACGGCAACCTATACAATTACGTACATCCATCAGTACGCGTCAAATAGCATCAAAATGCAAAATCACAAAATTCCTCCCCATCCTCCCTTGATGGTTCGGCCAATGAAGTGTAAATTCGAGATTTATTTTTCTAAATTTTCTTTCTCATTTTGTTACGTCTCATTAGGTTGTCAATAGGCCAATTCAAGTGCCGGTTCGTCATTTTCGCGTCGGATTACATCAGAACGCAAAAACCGCAAAATTTCTCCCTTCCTCCTTGAAGGTTCGGCCAAGCATGTGTTAATTGGGGATTTATTTTTTCTAAATTTTCTTTCTCATTTTAGTACCCATCCTTGGGTTGCCATAAGGCCATTTCAATTGTCGTTTCGCCGTTTTACGACATCTACGCATCGTATTGCGAAATATTTCACTCTAGGTTCTTTATGTCAACTAAACCACTTATTATTTTTCCATTGATTCTAACACTTGCCAACCACCACACAACCCATCTAGTCATCATATAATCACACAACACATCATTCAAATTATTTTCAACATCAATTCCTCCATTTTCACATCATAACCAATTTACACAATTTCTCACATTCAAGGTTTTCCATCAATTCTTACAACTCCACACCTCAACCAATTACATTATATCATCATTCAATCATACAACAACTCATTATTAACCTCACAACACATTTTTCCAAAATCACATGTCATGACCACCAAAATTCTTCTAAGTTAAAATTCGACATTTTTCACCTAAAATTTTCATTGCAATTCTAGCTTTAATATATCATTCTAAGGCATTATCATCTAATACACATTTTCTAATTGAGCTCTCTAACACAACATATCATCAATCAAAGCTTTAGGTCACAAAATCAAATCATCACCATCAACCATTTAAAATGCAAGAACACTCACCCAAACGGAAGGTATAAGACTCCTCCTAAGCATACTCCACCATTGGAGCAATTAAAAGCTCCAAGAACACCAAATCTCCCTTCAAAACCGCGGCTGTAATAGGCCAAGATCTCCTCACACACGCGATTTCAAGGTTCAAGAGTGGTACCAATGTGTTTAGGAGGTGTTTTCCAACAAGTTTCAAGACAAAAATCGTTGGATTTGGTTGAGATTTGAGTGAGTTATGATCCAAAGAAAAATTTGCATAAAGAATGGGGGGAAGGGGGCTGCTGTCGCGGGGAGGAAGAGAGGGAGGAGAGAGAAAGTGTGAAGAAAAGGTGAGTTTGACTCACTTAAGTCACAGGCGGGTCCCACACGCGTTTTAACTTTAATCAATCATCGAATTTCAACCACAAATTCATGACCTACGTATTTTTCTTGTTCATGTCATATTTTTGTTTCCTAAAAATACTGATAAAATTTTCACGCTTATCGGTACAATTATACCGCAGTATTTTTACACCGGAAAATCACTATTCATCAATTTTTCCCAAAATGACTCAATTCCATCAAATTTCATCAATATCATATTTCCTAACTCAACAAACCATTTATAACTCATATTTGAAACCTAGAGCTCAAAACTCAATCGGCACGTTTTACGGTGCAATCGTACCGCGATATTTTTACCCGCGAAAAACACTATTCACTGATTTTTCTGAAACTTGCCTGTCCACTCAATTTTTCGTTCTGAACCCATTTCCAGGGTTATTTTTACCAATCGAGACCTTCTACTCAATTTTTTATCTTTCTAGGGTTGCGTGTTGGCTAATTACCGTTTTGCCATTTCTTTGTATTTTTGCCTAATCTTTAGGATTTTCACTAATCCATCACTTGATTGCTCACTTAATATTTTAATTACTTGATTTAAAATTGTGAGGTGTTATATTCACCCCAACTTTTTAGAATTTTGTCCGCAAAATTAAATCATACTCATCCGCTAACTCAGGACACAGTCGGAGAATCTCATCCTCCCGCTCCCAAGTAGCATCCTCAAGTGTGTTCCTTTACCACATTACTTTTATCACAAGTATGATCTCCTTTTTATGATACTTATTATCCTTTGATCCTTCACAATCACTTGTCTCTCATGGTTCTGTGACCTTTTAATTCACAATACTTTACACTTTCTCTGGTCTCCTGTTACCCTTTCGCTGATTTGTAGGTAATAATATAACAATATTACGGATTTGTCGGTATCAATTTACCTCATTCTCATCTTTATCCATATTTCTGACCCATGGTCGTTCTCAAAAGCATCTAATCGTTTTCATGCACATTCACTAGTTATTCCTGGAGTATTTCCAACTCACACGTTCTTTAGTACTTAATTTTTTTCGCTGTCCTCACTGTTTTGACGATACCCCAACAACCATTTCTTTCCATTACTGTTACTACTCTTATTATTTCGTTGTTTTCTTGGCTTTCACCCAAGCACTTACTTTCTAGTTTCAAAGGCACTTTATCGTGTCCTACAATTCCGACTCACATTAAATTCTATACTCATATACTTTATTTTTCCTTGTCACGTGTCTTCACCTCTTTTTAGGTACTCACAACTATATCTTTCTCTTTGTGATATGAAACTAACAATACTCATAATAGTTTATATTTTCGATTAGCCCTATAAGGTCTTTCGACCACAAATACTCACGAAATTTTTCCATCTACAAACTCATATTCATAATTTACACTCATTGTTAAACTCTTTATTAGCTTAACCATCTCAACTTTACCAACTCAACCAGCTCTACTCCATACTTAGACCTCTCATAGTCTAAACACAACACTCATTAATGACCTCCACATGAAGGCCTCATGCTTAATATTTTCTCCCACTAACTATTTTCAACTTTTATTCCACTCCGACGTTGCAACTTAACCACATGTTCCACTTAAGTCACGGGGAGGAAGAGAGGGAGGAGAGAGAAAGTGTGAAGAAAAGGTGAGTTTGACTCACTTAAGTCACAGGCGGGTCCCACACGCGTTTTAACTTTAATCAATCATCGAATTTCAACCACAAATTCATGACCTACGTATTTTTCTTGTTCATGTCATATTTTTGTTTCCTAAAAATACTGATAAAATTTTCACGCTTATCGGTACAATTATACCGTAGTATTTTTACACCGGAAAATCACTATTCATCAATTTTTCCCAAAATGACTCAATTCCATCAAATTTCATCAATATCATATTTCCTAACTCAACAAACCATTTATAACTCATATTTTAAACCTAGAGCTCAAAACTCAATCGGCACGTTTTACGGTGCAATCGTACCGCGATATTTTTACCCGCGAAAAACACTATTCACTGATTTTTCTGAAACTTGCCTGTCCACTCAATTTTTCGTTCTGAACCCATTTCCAGGGTTATTTTTACCATTTGAGACCTTCTACTCAATTTTTTAACTTCCTAGGGTTGCGTGTTGGCTAATTACCGTTTTGCCCTTTCTTTGTATTTTGGCCTAATCTTTAGGATTTTCACTAATCCATCACTTGATTGCTCACTTAATATTTTAATTACTGGATTTAAAATTGTGAGGTGTTATATGACCCCTACGCTCAACCTTTTCACAAGGTTATTCAGTTCTTTTAGGGCAATGCTATATTTGTGCACTTCTTTTCTTACATCTCACTTGCACCTTTAAGGTAAGTGAGAAAACGCATATGCTAATAGCATTTTCATGCTTTAATTCCATGGTTCAGGAAGTGGCGAGAATAGGAGAACCAAGTAGTCATAATCTGTAGCATTTAGAGAAATGTTTCTTTCACATAATTTTTTATGCATTTAAGATTTATTTACTACAATAAGTTGTATAAGGATAATATAATAAAAATGGTACACAAATAGCAAATTGGTTAAGGAAAGCCATTTAGCAATCTTTATCCGAAAAATGCCTAGGATTTGACAGTTCCCTAGTAGGTTTAAGATATAATAGGTGTGGGTCCATACTGAAGTTTGTGGTTACTTGTGGTGACTGGTTTGTCTATGATGGGATGGACTATCTCAATCTGGTGTGTTTGGATCATCTTAGTTAGTTTTTTTTTGTAAGATATCTTGCTTAGTCTTTCTTTAGTGTAGAAAACATCCGTTCTAGCTCATCTATCTTCAAGAGATCAAGCCTTGAAAAATTTAATCATGTAGGTTATTACATCTAATTCGAACGATCATTAAGGTTAGGCGAGGCAGCTGCTTTTAGAAAATTTGATCTGAGTAGTCTATACGCAATAAAGTTCCACACCACCAACTTACAATATCAATCTTCCCACAAATTTGCATACTACTGGCCTGAAGTGGCCACTGAAAACATTATTACCAGATCGGGATTTGATGCCAAAAGCGCATAGAAAAGTGGCTAAACAGAAAATTGAGATTTTATCAAAAGAGTAACTCTCCGGTTCTCAATTTCAATTAACAAAATAATAAAATTCAACTCATAGAATAAGGGTTATAAGTACCCTTTTATAGACTAATTACAAATTGATTAAAAATTCTAAATCTAAAATTCTAAATATAATAAAACTTTCTAAAATAAATATAACAGTAATTAACATCTAAAAATAAATAAAAAATTACAAATAAAAAATTCAAAATACATTCCAAATCTTTAATCTCAAATCACGCCATATGTGTTGCTTTCCTTTTCTTCCCAAACAAATCACAATCACATCTGCTGCTTTACTGGGAATTGGATTCGATTGTAATTTGTTATATTTCAAATCATTGCCTCTTTCAACAATTGGGTCATACTTACTGGGCCACAACTCTAGTTGAATACGAGTTTCTTGAATCAATGGTTGGGCCATGTAAGGTTGTATATCATTTCTAAAAGTACATAGTTAAAAGAAAACTTTAATATTATATCTATGTACTCCTCGAGTACATAGTTAAAAGGGGGTGACTAGACAAAATCTTATATCCTATGACTAGACACCCAATTTTCCCATATATATAATACACACACTTAAAGTTTATCAAGTTTACAAAGTAATCCACTTGTAGAAATAATAGAGCAATTCTAGAATATAATGATTGTTCACAACTTATTATTTAAACTTTTATGCTCACATGAATAAAGTGTCAGACTCACCACTATGAAACAATAAAAGTACATAATAATAATGAGAAAAGAGTATATCATTTCAAAGGATGTAAGGTTGTATTATTTTAAGTGAAAGAAAGAGATAAATTACGGCGGAAAAGAGTGGACAAAAAAAAAATTAAAGTGTGGGTACCACCTCTTTCTAAAAGTAAAATGACATAAGTTGTTTCATTGAAAAGAATAAACACTTTTTCCAATAATAATTTATTATTTAAACTTTTATGTCCACAATAAAGTGTCAAACTCACAACTATAAGCAACGAAACTTACTCAATCAAATTGGATGGATGGTCCCAGAGGCGATCTTCTTGTCTTTATCTAAATATATATGATGATGATTTGGGTGAATTACAATGCAACCCAATGAGAAAATAATTAAATTTATAACAAGACTTGACAACCTATAAAATATATTTTAACCGAACAATAAAGCTGATGAATTTATCGAATCACAATCTATACAAGATTTATAATAATAATAATATTTTATCAAAATAATAAGCAAATGAAATCAAACGGTAAAAAAATAAAAATAAATAAACATATAAATCTAAATTATATTATATAAACAAATAATAAATTAATAATTTATTAAAATAATATATGCATTTAAGTATGGAGGGGGGATATTCTTATTATCAAAAAAATCTACTACCAACCCACTACCTATCTAACTAATATTGGACATTTTTTTCTCTATTAAGAAACTTTTTAACATTCTCCCTCGCTACTTCAATAGTAATTAAATAGGTAATGAGTTGATAGTGAATTTTTTTGATAATAAGAATATCCCCTCTAGTGTGATGCAATATAGAACTTCAACATATCATGTTATGCTAGACAGAAATTTTTGATTTTCCTTGAAGTTTCTGATGATACGAAACTTGAGAAAGACTAAGACGTCATCAATCGTATTATCGTAGCCGCCTTTTAAATTGTAGGATGCTCATGCAGCATGTTGAGTTGCACCATATTTCTTGGGAAGCAAATTTTTGTACACAAATCTTAAACACACACGTAAATATTGAACTATTTCATTTCATGACACTAAACGAAGAACCAGATATTTTGACCTTACAGGCATTTGTATAACTATATTTATATCTTCCTGATTTGCATTCATATATTGGGGATGTGCTATTTTCCTTTTTGAGCATTTGATGAATTCCCTTTTTAACCGAGAAAGAAATAATAATAAATAAAGTGAAACTGGTCGATCATTATGTCTCCCCAACAAGTACTCAAAGACTCGAGAGCTAGCAGCAGCTGGAATTGAAGCAATTATGCACTCATGACGTTATATGTGTTTGTGAACAGTGAGTTCCAATCATGCTTCTGTTCATATCCTCATTGCATGCCTACTCTTCTGTCAACCTCATTTGCACCCACTTTTAATCAAAGTATATAGAAATAATATTCCACACATACTTCGGCCATTTTATGATACACGGAGCCTTGTGCAATTTTTGCAGCCCCCTCTAGTGACCCATCACTTTCACTCTTAAGGGGACAGAGCAACTAATGCAGAAAGTAGAGACAAATTTTATTTTATTTTTGGTTAAAAGTACCTTAATATATATTTCACGTTGGTGGTGGTGGCCAGTGGGGCCAGCAATTCCTTAAGAACTGAGAGGAACTTGGAAGATATAACAACGAGAATATAGCATCTTGCCGCATAACCAACATTTTCGGCTCACAATGGTTACTATGACCCTTGTGTCCTTTGACGGGGATGCCACCCGTTAATTAGAATATCAAGAAATAGTTTATGGAGTTTCATGTATATATATCTGTCTTGTACGCGTGTCAAATAGCATTGCATGTGAATGTGCTGAAGATGTATTATATCATTGAAATTATAATTTGCATTCTTTCTGAATTTTATATTTTGTTATACTTAAAAATCAGAGTAAATAGATAGTCACCTATCAAAAGACTATCAACTCAGATGGACAATATTAATGATGGTTAGAAGCATGTAATGGCATGTGCCTTTCATCAAATATTGTGCACTTCCGAAATAATTAGCATATAGAGGAGGTGATATGCCTCCAGCATATGTATAAATCTAAGCAAAAAAGAGGAAGAATCTTGATCAATTCTGGATAAAAAGAACTAGAATAACTGATAATTTGATAAATCTCAATCAGAGATCACGCAATTGATTTCCTTTTGATTTTGTAAGAAAACAGGACAAAAAGAAGCCCAAGTGGAAGTTTCCAAGCTGAAGCCCCACGCTACTAGCGTGGAACTCACGCTAGTAACGCCAGAATTAAATTTCATCCAGAGACATACACTCACAGCGTGAAACTCACGCTAGTTGCGCCAGACTTTCTTGCAACCCACGCTCACAGCGTGGGAACCACGCTAGTTGTGTGAACTTCCAGTAACGTGAAAAAAAATCTCACGCTCACAGCGTGAGAGCCACGCTAGTAACGTGGGAGGTGCAGACAAATCAACAGTAAATCCTGTTCTGTATCAGCGGAAGATTAGACGGAGATTTACGACGAAGATTTAATCAAGATATCTGAATAAGACACAAAGTCTATAAATAGAGGCTTAGACTCCCAAAGAAAATAATCTTTGGCTGGAGAGAATTCTTGGAGGCTCACGCTGGAGATCAGGATTCCGACGGAGTTGAAGAACGAAGACCATTGATTCTTCATCTTCTTTTTCTTTATTGTTTTCATGAATACTTTTTATTTATTTAATTTGTTTAAGCCAGCTATGTCTTGCTAGTTTCTTTTTGTAGTTGGGATCACGGACCCGATGTGAATCCTTTATATTTTCTATATTGTTTTTATAATTTAATTAGTTTGTTTGTTTTATTCTACCTGTGTTAATTTTTCCATATCCTGTTTAGAATTGGCCACTCTAAATTATAGGGCTTTGAGGGTTAGAATTCACAATAGACATATTGGGATTTTAATCTAGACAAGGGTAGAATAACAATTTGTGCATGACCTAGACATAGGCTTACATAGATTGTAGACTTATAATTCATTTGCTTAATACTTAATTCAAGAGGGATTACTAAGACATTAGGATTCTAATTGGGTTAAATGGTTGAAATCACTAAGACATTAGGGTTCAACTATTTTATAGAGAAATAATGAATTGTCTGAGCAAACTAATTAATTAATTATAAAATACAATATAGGAATATAAGGGAGGATTAGAGGTGAAGTGCATCCTGGCTACATTCTTTTTATAAATCTTTCATCAATACTTCTTGCGTTCTTGATCCTTCCTTACATGCGTTCAAAATTAATTGTTATTAATTTTCTATTTTAAATTTAATAGTTTTTAAATTCTGTTTTGAATTCCAAAATCAATTCCTTTCACAAACCAATCCAAATTTTATTTTCCAACTTAAGGGGAATAGTTAAACTAGTACTTGGTGCATTAATCTTCGTGGGAACGATACTCTACTTATCACTTTATTACTTGGAACAAACGGTATACTTGCCGATTTCGCAACAAGTTTTTGGCGCCGTTGCCGGGGATTAATTATGCCAATATTATTTTTAACTTTCGATCTTTAAGAATGGACTTTTATTTATTTATTTTATTTTATTTAACAAAAGTACAAAGACTGATGAAATTAATTTGTTTGAACTTTTGACCAAGCCAACTTAACAAAGAAGTTGAATTTTTAATTTTTGTCTTGTGATTTTCAATTTGAAATGTTGAAACTCGGTGGAAATTACAATGTTCATAAATTCACCATATTTGATATGGAAAATGAACAAGTAATCCTTAGTGTCAGTGGCTTATTCACTACCGTTATCCTATCACATAGCGAAATCAATAAATGACCATGTAAAACTCAATAACCAGTTACTACAATACCAAGTATTTTCAATACATATGTGTAATAAGAAAGTATTGAAGTTTTGTGGCATAAATTTTAGACAAGATGGTGTGTATGTATGAACTCTTATCTTTGTGCATAGCTGCACCGAAGTACCATAATTCATATTCAAAGTCACGATCTAAACATTCAATTGTTTAAATCTTGTTGAAATATTAAAATAATAGTTGAAAGAGTGAACTGACGGAATGAATTAAGGAGCATATTAATTATTACTCAAAAAAAAGAGAGGAGTATGTTGATCTCTTCTACCTTGTGTAGCTTGCTTGCTTCTGAAAAGGTTATTAATCATGAATAAAAAAAAAGGTTATTAATTTCTAGCGTAACAGCTTTCTGCTTAGTGTATGAATATCCTTTTCCCATGGGTTGCATCCACCACTGTAAACTGAAATATTATAAGGAAAAAGTATGTGTCATTTTAAACGACACAAGTTGTGTCATCTTATAGACACAAAGAGGTGTGAATTCCTCTGAAAAAATAAATAAAGATTTGGATCCCACCTCTTTGTGTATATGAAATGACACAATGTGTCATTTAAAATTACACATATTTTCCCCCATATTATAATTCCCATAGGTTTGATATGTTGTTTCTGGGCTTTTTGACCATTGTAGCCCTTATGTAATAATTAATTATCAAATTGACCTTGATTATAAACTATTTCAAAAATTTAACCTCTCCAGAAAACATAACACCAATCTGCCCCTGTTTGACCGTTGACCATCAAGCCTACCCGGGTATCACCCTCCCTACCCGGGTATATTTTGAAATTTTTTACCTACCCGGGTAGGGAGGAAGATACCCGGGTATATTTCTTGAATCTGGAAAATGTTTGAATTATTTACGCGGGTAGGGAGGATGCTACCTGGGTAAATAATCATACCAGAGATAAATGTTCAATTTGGGTTCTGTCCATCTCTTGGGTGTTCTCTTGAGCAAGGTATTCAGCATGTCATTGTTTGAATGCAGAGATGAACTTAAGTAACAAAAATAACATAGAAAATAAGTGAAATTACCAACTAAACGTATAAGATAGATCTCCACACTTGGGATTTATAAGGGTTGTGACTCTGTCTTGGAGTAAATGGGTGTGTGGTGGTGCGATTTGGGGTAAATGATCTTGCAGAGGCTGATTATGTGTTGGGATGGTTTTTTTGTGTGTGATAGTTTACAAAGGTACATTGGTGAAATGATCTAGATATTAACAAAACGTTGGTGAAATCTAATGAACATCGTTTCTGCATCCAAAATTATAAAACACACAGACAACCATTCCCATGTTTTTGAATGCTATGACATATTTATAGGAACAAGAGATAAATGAGTATTGCATATTTTCCTTAGGTCTCGCCATAGAGTTGAAACAGGCAAGAATGCAATGCCATACTTTTCGTGGTTGTGAACTGCGGCAGCTTCGGGAACTGCTCGGTTTGACAAGAACTGGTCATGGGTTTGAAGAAATATACCCGGGTAGCACCCTCCCTACCCAGGTAAATAATTCAAATATTTTCCAAATTCAAGAAATATACCCGGGTATCCCCCTTCCTACCCGGGTAGGTAACAATATTCAAAATATACCCGAGTAGGGAGGGTGATACCCGGGTAGGCTTGTTGGTCAACGGTCAAACAGGGGCAGATTGGTGTTATGTTTGCTGGAGAGGTTAAATTTTTGAAATAGTTTATAATCAAGGTCAATTTGGTAATTAATTATTACACAAGGGCTACAATGGTCAAAAAGCCGAACTTTCCTTTTTTTTTTATTCGTTTGTTAATCACTGTTATCGAACTTTTCCACGTGATTTTTTTTATTTTTTACAAATCAATGGGACATATGTGATAAAAAACACTGGGCCATAGATGATTCTAAAACAAACCGGCATTGGTGAACTTTCCTTTTTTTTATTCGTTTGTTAATCAATGTTATCGAACATTGTGATTTGTGACTCTGTTAGTTATAGCTTGATGATTATTGTGTTGTGTGGCAGAATACTGAAGTTCTACGAAAGATGGGAAAGTACACGGGGATTAGCTCAGATGGGAAAGTACAAAAGATCAAATTCATCATCTTGGATACAAAAAATTGGCCATAAGGTAGCTTCAAGGAGATTTTCATTAAATGGTTGCTCCTCATTTATCGCTTGAAGTTCTTCTCGCTCAACCATTGCTCTAATGCTTCAATTCAACTCAATTGTCCTACAAAACAAGCAAGAATCATTCACATAAGTCAATAATTCAAACTCCATGCTTTTTAGCTAATTAACCCCAAGTTTTCATGCTTTTGACTAAATATGAAAGTGATTTTAGCCCTTAAAATATGATAAACTATGGGTTTATCAAATCATTTTCAGATTTAGAATATTGTTATCCCAGCAATCAATTAAAACAAAACTATGGGAAACGAGACGAGTTCATGTGCTCAATGAAATCTCAACAGGTCAACCAATAAATATCACAATATCACAATCAAGGGAGTATTCAGGCTTAATGTATAAAAATAATGAGGCATCAAATCAAGCAAATATTCACAATCCACAAGTCATAGAATTGTAACAAGAGTTCTCAAGAAAGAAAGTAGGGAAATTAAACCAAAATACCCCCTCACTAGGATTTTTGACTCACTCACACTCAAGTGTCTGAGGGTGTGTGTTTTACTCATTCTTCACTAAAGAAACACTACCATGGCTAAAGGAAGAGATTAAATGCAGAAAAAATGGCTATAAGTTTAGAAATCAGATTTAAAAAGAAACAATCATCAATTAGTAACACATTCGCAAAACACATTTTCTTTTTCTTTTTCAACTCTCAATCCTTTGTAATTTTCCACACATTTCTATTCATGAAATATAATACTTTTCTAATAAGTAAGCTTCTTTTTCTTTCTTTTTTCATTTTTTTTATGTATATACATTTTTTTTTCATTTAACCACGCCTTATGTTCTTGACTTTGCCCTTTCTACCTTTATCTCTTATACATTAACTATAACAACCCTCATTAGGAAATATTGAAATTATATAATTAAATTAATATTAATTATTAGTCTATGTTAATTTTGAACTAAGTAAGCATTTGATGCAAAATTTAGTAAGTAAATGAATGAAGTAGCATGAGAATTAATGTGATAATAGAATTCATGCTAAATGAAGTAAGTTAGACACAAATGAAATTTTTAATAATGTTTAGGGGTCAAATTATAAATATGTGAAATTTTAGGGACTAAATTGCAAATAAGCAAAGTAATGGCCTAAGCTTAACTTTGACTTCTTAATTCAATTCTACATGGAACTTTAAAGCCTATAAGTGGTCTTAGATTTGTCTAATATGTTGATTTTAATAAAAAATTATACCTTTTTGTGCTATGAAAAATTGCGACCTATAACTTGAAAAATCATTTTTTAAATTTTCAAAAGCTCTAAAAAATCTAATGTTTTTGAGATGGATTAGGTTAGACTTTTGTTGGATTGTTATTTCTGTGTTGTTTTGTGATGAATATTGCTTAAAAATTTATTTTTTTAGCTTTGATGAAGCTCTCCTAGCGAAACCCGGTTTCGAGCGGGTAGACCAGCCAAAGGAAGAAAAAGACATTGCAATTAGAAATCTTAAGAAAACATAGAGGTTAGTATAAGATTGTAAAAAAGACATCATATCTGTATTTCTCACTAAAAAATCTAATAAAATTTACATTAATAGAAAATTAACTAAAATTATAACACCTCACAATTTTAAATCAAGTAATTAAAATATCAAGTGAGCAATCAAGTGATGGATTAGTGAAAATCCTAAAGATTAGGCCAAAATACAAAGAAAAGGCAAAATGGTAATTAGCCAACACGCAACCCTAGGTAGTTAAAAATTGAGTAGAAGGTCTCAGATGATAAAACAGCTTAAAACAGTGTTTTCTCCGAACGACAGGAAAACTCCGGATTCATCTGATCAAGTATAATAAAAGGACAATGGTTAATGTTAAAAATTACAGTTTCTAAATAGGTTTTGAATTTATGGACGTTTAGTGAAATCAGAGGAGAATTCAAATGAGTTTGAAATCGCGTGAGGTGGCGGTGGGACCCACCTCACTTAAACCACTTAAGCCACATCACCCTACCACTATTCATTATCACCCTTCCCTCCCCTTCTCATGCCAAAACCGTGCTGGGACCCACCTCACTTAAACCACTTAAGCCACATCACCCTACCACTATTCATCATCACCCTTCCCTCCCCTTCCTCATGCCAAAACCGTGCTCTCTCCTCCCAAATAACCCCATTTTTCATTCAAATTTCAATTCCTTCTAAATCCATCATTTCTTAACCAAATCAAGCGATTTTTGTGTTGAAATTTGTTGGAAACAACCTTCCAAACACATTGGTGGTATCCATTAACCTTGAAACCCTCTCATTGGTGAGTTAAGGGTAGTTTTCAGTCACGAATTTGGTGGGAGTTTTGATGTTCATGGAGTTGTTTGGAGCTCCAATGGTTTAGGATAGCTTGGAGGAGTCTTGTGCCAAGCTTTTGAGTAAGTTTCTTCACCATTTTAACGGTTTAATTCTTGGATTGAATTCATGAACCCTAAGGGGGAATTTGATGATTTGTGTTGTTAGAGAGCTCAATTTGAAAATGTGTATTAGATGATAATGTGTTAGAATGATGTATTAGAGCTAGAAATGCGATGAAATTTATTGGTGAAAATTGATGAATTTAACTTAGAAAAATTTAATGATCATGATTTTGGACTTGTGAATTTTGGTGTTGAGGCTTGTTTGATGAATTGTGGCATGATGGTATGATGATATAATAGGTTGTATGAAGGTTGGAGTGATTAAAATTGAATGGAAATTCCTTGGAATGTCATAGGGCAAGATTCGAACCTTTGAGGAAAAATGAGTGAAATGATGTTGAAAAATGATTTGGATGATGATTTGTGTAGTTATATGATGCTTAGATGGGTTGTGTTGTGATTGGCAAGTGTTTGAATCAATGGGAAAAGTGAATTGTGTTTAGGGACCTAAATGAGCCCAAAGAGAAATATTTCGCAAAACGATGCGTAAATGTCGTAAAACAGAAAAACGACGATTGAACTAGCCTCTAAACAACCTAAGGGAGTGTTATAAAATGAGAAAGAAAATTTAAAAAAATAAATCCCCAATTAACACATGCTTGGCCGAACCTCCAAGGGAAAAGGGGGGGATTTTGTGGTTTTCGCGTTCTGATATAATCCGACGCGAAAATGACGAACCGGCACTTGAACTGGCCTATTGACAACCTTATTAGACGTAACAAAATGAGAAAGAAAATTTAGAAAAATAAATCTCAAAATAACACTTCATTGGCCGAACCATCAAGGGAGGATGGGGAGGATTTTTGTGATTTTGCGTTTTGTTGATATTTGACGCGTACTGATGGATGTACGTAATTGTATAGGTTGCCGTACGTTGACTTGAATCCCGAAACGTGAATCTGGGAGTTACCCTTGGTCTTGGACCAAGTGGATTGAGGTAAGTATTTAGTTCAAGGCATGTATAATTATAAATTAGCATGTATTGTTTGAATTATAAGAGATTGGGAATGTCCTCTATGTAGGCATTTCGCTGTGTACCAAGTTGTGGGATAAGCTGTTGCGGAGCTAGTGAGGAAATTACTTAAGGTAACCTCTTGGTACTGGGGCTTGTTCCCCTTTTCTGTTCCACCTTGCCAGTTGATGGCAACGGTAGGAAGTGTGTATGAATAGTATAGAACACATGAGCATGCATGCATTATTGCTATGGGTACTGCTTTACCGAGTCTCTGGCCAGTAGACAGTTTTATTAGCCTTCGGGCATTTTCGGACTTCCGCTGGATAGTTCTCCAGGAGGGAGTTCCAGTTGACTGTGTGTCATGGTGTGTGATCCGGGTAGGAGCACACTAGGAATGTCTTTGGCGTTTTGGTTGGTTTGGGCATCATGGTTGTGGTTTCTGTGAACACACCTTGGATGATACCCATAGGCTTATATATGCCCAGGGCGTACGTGGAATTGGGGTTACCATCCCGTATCGTCGTAGTTTGTTTCTTTATATTCCCCATTTCTCTAAATCCCTTGCTATATCCCGTTTTCAAAGTGGTTGTTTTATTCTATTGATATGCATCGAAGTGAACCATTGGGTGGAGTTTTCTCCAGAACCTCTTGGTTACTGAGATATATTCGTATATCTCACCCCGTCTCGGGGCATTTATTTCAGGATGTACCTGTAGCGTTGGAGCAGCGGGCAAGAGGCCCGCAGGGTGATAGAGGAACATTTTCAGTATTTGGCATATTGTTCATGTTGGCATGCCTAGGTCTAGCAGTTTGTATCATTTAAATTTATGTCTAAATTTGTAATTGGTGTTGTAATATTGTAAAAGGCAATTTGAAGTTAAAGTCGTAAGTTGTAATATTTAAGTGTATGTTGTAAATGTAAGAGAGGCATGATGTAAAAGATGGAAGGATTTTAGGCCTATGTTAGAGTTATGATTACATGATTATATTGTGAAACTACATGTGAATGGGACCTATGTGATTGAAACAAGTAAGAAATATAATGTGAGCTCTATTGTACAAACTGTGTAACAACTATAAACTGGATTGGGTTGTAAGTGCCCCAAGGCGTTGTTGGTCCTTGTGTGTGCCACCCATTGGATTATTACTGTATTATCATGTGTTTATTAGGTACATTTGAGGTTTAAATGATCGTTTACAATTTTGGGATTATTGGAAAAACAGAGGAAACTCTGGCGAAATTTCTGTAGAATTGGCAGATTTTAGGCGAACTTCGGGAGAGCATATCTCCCTCCATAGAGGTCCAATAGGGACGTGACATACGCCATTTTGAAGGTTGAGATGTCCTCTACCTTGTGTCAAAATGTGAGGAAATTATGGGTTGATCCTCGGCCTGAAAAAAATAGAGAAACACGGGCTGCTCATGTGCCCCTGCACCTGAGGCAGATTCTGGACCGGATTTGGGAAATTAATTCCCACTTCGTTTCTCAGTCAAATTAAGCGTGTGATATATCAAAATTAATTTGAGATGTCTAGTTTGTGGGATAAAAATTTGAGAGCAAATGGTGGAATGGATTGAGTGCAGTAAATCGAGTAAGGTGAGTGGTTTGGAGCTGTTTTTGGGGTTGTTTGGCTATTTGCTGATCCAACTTCAAACGGCGATAACCGGAGCTAATGAGCTCCGAATTGAGCATATGATAGCTTGTTGAAAAGGGAATTAAGTAAGACAAAGATCTAATCCGAGAAGAAGGTTTGGTTGCAAGCGGTGTGGTCGCAGAAAAATTAAGAGTGAAACATGTCCGAATAGGTAAAAACCTAAAGTTTGGAATTGGGCTAAGTGAGTTTATGGGAACTCCTTAGTAACTTATAATAAGTAATGTGAGTTATAAAAATAGTTTAAATAAGTCTTCCGCAAGAGTTTACAGTTACGGTCACAGCTTTTAATTATTACGCCTTTTTATGTTTTAAATGCTCACGTAATAATCGGAAAAAGTTTATTCGCATTTTTATAAATGAACTGCTGTGATTGTAACTGCGCTTAATATCATAATTAATGTTAACAATACCGGTGTACAATGGGCTGAAATATTTGGGAATCAGAGCAGTTTTGTTAGGGAACTCTGATAATGTATATTTATGTTGTGTGTTGCATAGTTGTATGTAGATTCTTATCTATTACTGCATATGTGATTCCTTAGTGTGGGTCTGATCAACCCATTCCTTTGTTTTACATGCGTAGTCATCGTAAGAAGCCTCCGTGGCAACTGTGGAGCACCAAATGTAAGTCCTTAGCCTGATGTTGTGGATGCAGTGTTGACTGCTCCATGGACAAGAGATGGCAGTAAGTAAAACATGAATATTATAGGACTTAAGGGAAACAGACTTAAATGTTTTGTCTGACCTTGTAGATGAAATTTATAAAGCTAGATTATAAGTGAATGTTGTAAACAAATCTATGATATGTACGGTATTGCATGGGTGAACCTTGTAGTACTATGAATAGTAAAGATATATAATTGAGATGAGTCCATAGTATGGAAACGGTATTGGTGAAGCTTCCAAGTATGTGTGTAGTATAGTGTGTACAGTGGACTTGGTGAATAGACTTCATCAAGGTGAGAGATTTAGAACCTGTTGGATTATTGAAAATGGTGAACATGTATGCTTAAGTATGAGTTGGAATATTCTATGTGATAAATGAACTGCTGTGATTGTAACTGCGCTTAATATCATAATTAATGTTAACAATACCGGTGTATAACGGGCTGTTACAAAAATCGTCATATATTTTGATATCACAACATTTTTTTTCTTTATTTAAAATACTTGTTGAATACCATCGGATTTGACTACACTCTAAAATAATCTTTTAAATTCTTAATCAAATATTAAGTGATTTTTTTCAATCCTTCAAAATCATAATTAAATATTAGTAGATTTTTTTTGCGTTCGAATTACGAAATCCTTTAAAATTTCAATCCATAGGAAATCTTTCCAAATTAGCACCCTCTCTCTTTGTATATATTAGTAGTATATGTATCTATTTTATTTAATTACTCTTCACACACCGCCAAGGCTCAATCCATTACCCTCTCCTTCCCTCTGAAACTGTGAATTTTATATTCCTTTTTTACTCTTCACTCGGTCTCGTCTACTGCTATGGCATAACCATCCACCGTCGAAACCTCCTCCGCCAGCGATGCTCATCCGCCGGCGCCGGCGCCGGCGCCGGCTTCCTCGCCTAAGAGCTGGGCCGACGAAGCAGATGAACAAAACCAACGCAAAGCCGAGCTCCGAGACATCAACCTCGTCGCTCAACGTCGACGGATTAACGATCGACGAGAACAAGAAGCCTTCTCCCAAGTTCTTGGACGAGCCTGAAGACTCCAACATCCAAGCGGTTGGTTCGATCCCCATTCCCGATTTCTCTTTTCTCTCTTTCTCGGCGAAAAATTGACGGTTTAGGGTTTTGAATTTCGGTGTAGGTTTCGTCCGGCGACACTCCGTACACGTCAGCTACCACCTTCGAAGAATTGAATCTCTCACCGGAGCTTTTGAAAGGACTCTACGTGGAGATGAAGTTCCAGAAACCTAGTAAGATCCAAGCCGTAACCTTGCCTATGATCTTGAATCCTCCGAATAGGTAATTCTAAAACAAACCATTTACTGCAAAATCACCTATGCCTTTGGTTATTTTTTATCACTCGTGTGGTTTGCAAAAGTATATGTTTTTTATCTGCTCCCGTGATTTTTTACTTTTACAAACCATGGAACATATGTCATAGGTGATTCTAAAGCAAACCAGCTTCGGTGAACTTTCCTGTTTGTTTTTTTTTTATTCGTTTGTTAATCACTGTTATCGAACTTTTCCTCGTGATTTTTTTATTTTTTACAAATCAATGGGACATATGTGATAAAAAACACTGGGCCATAGATGATTCTAAAACAAACCGGCATTGGTGAACTTTCCTTCTTTTTTTATTCGTTTGTTAATCACTGTTATAGAACATTGTGATTTGTGACTGTGTTAGTTGTAGCTTGATGATTATTGTGTTGTGTGGCAGAATACTGAAGTTCTCCGAAAGATGGGAAAGTAGACGGGGATTAGCTCAAAATGTGCTATACCAGCAGACAGTAGGGATGCTTTGCCGATAGCGAAACGGGCACCGATTATGGCTCAAGTGGTTATTGGGACCCCTGGCACGATTAATAAGTGGATGACTTTTAAGAAACTTGGGGTGACAAGGTTGAAGATTCTTGTTTTTGATGAGGCTGATCAAATGCTTGCTGAGGTAATTCTATCGTGATAATGAAATGTTGTTTATTTAGAATTTGAGGTTTCATTGTCCTTGGACTAGGCAAGCACATAGCCTTATCATTCTCCCTGAGCTTATTATTGTTACAATCTTTTGGGGAGTTGGCAACACCCTTGTTTTTTAATAGAATAAGTTACAATTAAATGGTAAGTTGTGACTCTCCTCCTTTTTTAATGATGGATAAAGAGGAAGAGTGCACTAGTAGACCGCTTGTTTTAACTCTTGATAATATATATCTTTTTCTAGTTAGTAATTACTCTCTAGTAAGTATTCTAGAGATCCTAGGACCTAGTTTTAGGTTCAGGGAATTGTTATGGTTTACTGAATTAGTATTGTGATTTTCTTTTCTTTTTTAAAGCAGAGGTATTCGCAGTTCGGTTTCTAAATATGTTGTGCCCTAACTTGCTTAATTACTGTAAACTTTGCAGGATGGATTTAAAGATGATTCCCTGAGGATAATGAAAAGAATAGAAAAATTCAATTCTAACTGTCAGGTTTGTTGAACTCTTTCTTGCGTAGTGTGCTTGTGTGCATGGCATTTTCATCCATCCAAGAAATTATGGCATAGACTTAGTCTACAAGTTGCATAGCCTAAGCTAAGTACACACTGACACATTGTCATTTTACATTAAATAACTACATGATATATGTGTCAATCTACTACTTTTAAAATGATAATGTATTAGTTTATGTTTTGGTTTTATTTATATGACCTGTGTAGATCAAATCTATGCAAGAATTTATCAATCCATAGGGACAACACATCCATGTATGCAAATACATGTTGTTTAAATTACCGTCACCCATCCTTCAACCTGTTCGGGTAGAACACCTGCCAATTCATGGAAGGTCATGCTCTCCCTGAGCCCTTGTGCAACTTGTGAAGTATATTTAAAAGAGTAAAGTGATTCATTCATCTTATAAGAACAGAAATAAGTATGAGGAATTTTTTACGTAGTACATCATGCTCAATCAAATAATATTGCATAGATATGAAGATTGAATGTTAATTTGATTGATGCTAATGGTTTGCTATAATTTAATTTGAACCTATGTAGAAGGGAATTATAATTGTTCCTTGTTATTTTTGTGCACCATAACCATTGCGTCTGTACTTAAATGAACATTTTACCAAGATTGGTTGCTTTGTATGTGATTCAAATGTTGTGTGTGCTTGTATGTGATGTAGTTGTTTTTTTAGTTTCTTTTCTTATCTAAGAAGATTTTGATTGACTTGTGTATGTCTAGGTTCTTTTGTTTTCTGCTACATTCAATGACATTGTCAAGAATTTTGTTTCGAGGACAGTTAAGCAGGATTATAATACACTTTTTGTGAAGGAACTATCTTTAGATGCCGTAAAGCAATATAAAGTTCATTATCCTGATGAACTCTCTAAGATTGAAATGAAAAAAGATTACATACTCGAAATAGGAGAGAATCTGGGGCAAACTATAATATTTGTGCGCACAAGAAATAGTGCAAAAATGTTACATAAATCACTTGTTGTCGCTCCTGTTGTCGCTCCCGTCGCCCCAAGTAAGGGAGTCGACAAGGGAAAAAGGAAAGTGGTGAACATTGTTAAAAGGAAGGTCCGGTCTGCAGCGGACATTCCTGCCGAGGAGCTTGCTAGGAGGACTGGCGGCCCGGTTATTAAGGATGTGCAGGAGAATGCCCAGAGTTTGGCGGTCAACCCTTCTGCACCTGAAGTTATTCCTCCTAAACCAACGGCTTCTGGAAAGAAGAGGGTTGCTAGCGAGGATTTAAGCTCGCCTAAAGGAGCTAAAACGGTTAGGGTGGAGCCGACTGAGTCTGTTCAATCAGGTGGTAGTCTCTCGTTTGCCATGGAGAGTTTCTCGGACGCCCCTGGCGGTGATGACATGATGGTGGTCAATACTCCGGACAGGGCGGGGGTACCTGTCATGGCGACTGTCGAAGGAACTTCAACGCCTGCGGCTGTTTCGTTAGTGCAGATCCTGAAGCTATCCGAGAGGGATCTGAACTCTAGTTTCCCTAATCCTGATTTAAACGTGTTGGTACCACAGCAAATTAATCGCCAAGACATCATTGACTGCGCACAGGTAATGATCGGTCAGATTGTGGGAGCCCGGGAGGCTACTCTTGCTGTTGACAGCCGTTGTTCTACCCAGCATGATGACTTGGTACAGAAAGAGCGCAAGATTGAGTCCTTAACGGCCGAGATCGGGCGGTTGAGCTTAAGAAAACATAGAGGTTAGTATAAGATTGTAAAAAAGACATCATATCTGTATTTCTCACTAAAAAATCTAATAAAATTTACATTAATAGAAAATTAACTAAAATCGTCATATATTTTGATATCACAAGATTTTTTTTCTTTATTTAAAATACTTGTTGAATACCACCGGATTTGACTACACTCTAAAATAATCTTTTAAATTCTTAATCAAATATTAAGTGATTTTTTTCAATCCTTCAAAATCATAATTAAATATTAGTAGATTTTTTTTGCGTTGGAATTACGAAATCCTTTAAAATTTCAATCCATAGAAAATCTTTCCAAATTAGCACCCTTTCTATGGAAAGATACATATATGATAAAAGGGTGCTAATTTGGAAAGATTTTCTATGGATTGAAATTTTAAAGGATTTCGTAATTCCAACGCAAAAAAAATCTACTAATATTTAATTATGATTTTGAAGGATTGAAAAAAATCACTTAATATTTGATTAAGAATTTAAAAGATTATTTTAGAGTGTAGTCAAATCCGGTGGTATTCAACAAGTATTTTAAATAAAGAAAAAAAATCTTGTGATATCAAAATATATGACGATTTTAGTTAATTTTCTATTAATGTAAATTTTATTAGATTTTTTAGTGAGAAATACAGATATGATGTCTTTTTTACAATCTTATACTAACCTCTATGTTTTCTTAAGCTCAACCGCCTGATCTCGGCCGTTAAGGACTCAATCTTGCGCCCTTTCTGTACCAAGTCATCATGCTGGGTAGAACAACGGTTGTCAACAGCAAGAGTAGCCTCCCGGGCTCCCACAATCTGACCAATCATTACCTGTGCGCAGTCAATGATGTCTTGGCGATTAATTTGCTGTGGTACCAACACGTTTAAATCAGGATTAGGGAAACTAGAGTTCAGATCCCTCTCGGATAGCTTCAGGATCTGCACTAACGAAACAGCCGCAGGCGTTGAAGTTCCTTCGACAGTCGCCATGACAGGTACCCCCGCCCTGTCCGGAGTATTGACCACCATCATGTCATCACCGCCAGGGGCGTCCGAGAAACTCTCCATGGCAAACGAGAGACTACCACTTGATTGACCAGACTCAGTCGGCTCCACCCTAACCGTTTTAGCTCTTTTAGGCGAGCTTAAATCCTCGCTAGCAACCCTCTTCCTTCCAGAAGCCGTTGGTTTAGGAGGAATAACTTCAGGTGCAGAAGGGTTGACCGCCAAACTCTGGGCATTCTCCTGCACATCCTTAATAACCGGGCTGCCAGTCCTCCTAGCAAGCTCCTAGGCAGGAATGTTCGCTGCAGACCGAACCTTCCTTTTAACAATGTTCACCACTTTCCTTTTTCCCTTGTCGACTCCCTTACTTGGGGCGACGGGAGCGACAACAGGAGCGACAACAAGTGATTTATGTAACATTTTTGCACTATTTCTTGTGCGTACAAATATTATAGTTTGCCCCAGATTCTCTCCTATTTCGAGTATGTAATCTTTTTTCACTTCAATCTTAGAGAGTTCATCAGGATAATGAACTTTATATTGCTTTACGGCATCTAAAGATAGTTCCTTCACAAAAAGTGTATTATAATCCTGCTTAACTGTCCTCGAAACAAAATTCTTGACAATGTCATTGAATGTAGCAGAAAACATAAGAACCTAGACATACACAAGTCAATCAAAATCTTCTTAGATAAGAAAAGAAACTAAAAAAACAACTACATCACATACAAGCACACACAACATTTGAATCACATACAAAGCAACCAATCTTGGTAAAATGTTCATTTAAGTACAGACGCAATGGTTATGGTGCACAAAAATAACAAGGAACAATTATAATTACCTTCTATATAGGTTCAAATTAAATTATAGCAAACCATTAGCATCAATCAAATTAACATTCAATCTTCATATCTATGCAATATTATTTGATTGAGCATGATGTACTACGTAAAAAATTCCTCATACTTTTTTCTGTTCTTATAAGATGAATGAATCACTTTACTCTTTTAAATATACTTCACAAGTTGCACAAGGGCTCAGGGAGAGCATGACCTTCCATGAATTGGCAGGTGTTCTACCCGAACAGGTTGAAGGATGGGTGACGGTAATTTAAACAACATGTATTTGCATACATGGATGTGTTGTCCCTATGGATTGATAAATTCTTGCATAGATTTGATCTACACAGGTCATATAAATAAAACCAAAACATAAACTAATACATTATCATTTTAAAAGTAGTAGATTGACACATATATCATGTAGTTATTTAATGTAAAATGACGATGTGTCGGTGTGTACTGAGCTTAGGCTATGCAACTTGTAGACTAAGTCTATGCCAGAATTTCTTGGATGGATGAAAATGCCATGCACACAAGCACACTGCGCAAGAAAGAGTTCAACAAACCTGACAGTTAGAATTGAATTTTTCTATTCCTTTCATTATCCTCAGGGAATCATCTTTAAATCCATCCTGCAAAGTTTACAATAATTAAGCAAGTTAGGGCACAACATATTTAGAAACCGAACTGCGAATACCTCTGCTGCTTTAAAAAGAAAAGAAAATCACAACAGTAATTCAGTAAACCATAACAATTCCCTGAACCTAAAACTAGGTCCTAGGATCTCTAGAATACTTACTAGAGAGTAATTACTAACTAGAAAAAGATATATATTATCAAGAGTTAAAACAAGCGGTCTACTAGTGCACTCTTCCTCTTTATCCATCATTAAAGGTAGAGCTGTCAAAAAGCCCTTTACCCCTAGGAGCAGCCCATTAGGCCCCATCAATTAGCCCTATTAAATTTAGCCCTCTTTGCGGAAGGGCCATTTTTATCCTAACTGATGCTATCCGGCAAGTATACCATTTCGCATAAGTAGTAAAGTAGTAAGAAAGATCGTCTCCTCAGGGATTGAAAACCAAGTACTAAAATAATCAGTCACTTTAAGTTGAAAAACTTGATCTCTTGTTGGGAAAATTAAATTGAATCTTAGTAACCATAGAAGTAAAGACTTATTTTTGAGTTTTTGTATTTTGAAGAATGAAAAGAAGAATAATAATGGAGTTGGTTTTGAAAATATGAGAAAGAATTGCAGTTAGGGAACACTCTCCCTATGATCCCCACTTATTACTTTGGATTGATACAAAATACTTATTTATATAATTTCTCAGATAATTATGATCTCAATATATTAATAATTAAATCCCAATCCCTTGGTAACTTAACCCTTTAACCTCACTTAGAATCCTAATCCCTTAGTAACCCCTCATGAGAATTAAGCAATGAACACAATAATTCCAACATCTGCAATTAAATATACATCTTACCCTAGTATGCATACCAATAGTTATCTTATCTCCTTTCAAGATCAGAAACCCCAATATCCCTATTTAAGGTTCTAACCCTCAAACTATTTTCAACTATCAAATTGATCAGGTTTAATAAAGAAAATATCAAATACGCACAAGGTAAGATAAAGAAATTTATATAAACGAGTAAAATAATTTAAATCAATCCGTCATAACAAGGGTTCACATAGGGTTGTGACCCTAACTACAATAAAAGAACTTAGCCAGACATAGTCATATCTGACATAAACAAATATTCAAAAGAAAGCATAAAAACTATAATTACTAGAAAGAATGGAGAAGAATTCTTGATCTTCAGTCCTCTACTGCTTGCTCCGAGTTGTGAATTGGTTGCTTTGTTGTGCTCCCACTCTCCTTATTTATAACCACCGGCATTGAGCCCATCCAAGAGTTTGTATTTGATTTAAACTTTGTTTCCTTTTTTTCATGTAACAACCTTGGAGATTTGATTGATAAATTAGAATTTCAAATCTTGATTCAATCTTACCACAAATCATCTAATCTTATCTCTAATTTGGATAGAGATCTCATTGCTGAATCAAAAACTTGATTTTTAAATCTTTTTCTTTTCCAAAATTGCCCCGTTGCAAAACACGGGGTCTGAGAATTCGCAAACTGATGCTCTCAGCGTCAAATTCACGCTTCAAGCGTGAATGCTTCTGTCTGAAAAATTCCTTCCACGCTGCCAGCGTGAGATCCACGCTTTGAGCGTGGATTTTGATTTTGCAAAATCCTCGTTTTGCTCCAGTTTGTTTGCTTTTTCCTACAAAATTAGCATAAAATCATTATTCAATCCTTGATTAAGATTTTGACAAATTAACAGTGATTCTTGCTCTTTTTCTCAAGATTTCATCAACATTCTTTCTCTTTTTGGCTCAGATTTCCTTATATGCCAGGCGCATATCAAACAATTCCCAGATTAGGACTTTGCTGTCCTCAGCAATGTAATATATTAAAGTTATCAGCAAAGAATAATTCAGTGAAAACATGGAACACAACATCTTAAGAATTCAGACTGCTATGCATGTATAACTCTTTGTTAAAAACTCCCAACAATGCTTTTCAGTTATGTCGAGAATTAAAATTCCAGCATGAATATTCCTCATCAGTTATGAATATACTCTCATTACGCTCAGTGTTTGAGGGTTTCACACTTATTCCATCAGTGTAGCAGTAATTCCATAGGCTTGAACTTATTCTCAATTCCTAAGAATGAGGAATCCATTTGTCATGCACAGACTGATCAAAAGGTCTTTGATAGGTTGTAACTTGGCCTGGTTTGGGGGTGAGAATTATTTGGTCAGAAGCTTTATTGGAAAGATTGAAATACTGATTTTAACAATACTTCCTTCTCTTCTTCATTATGCCTCATTTTACAAACTTGGGATTCTTTTCCTTTCCTTGTTTGCAGATGTTTTCTTTCTTTTCTCTTTTGAGCTGCAATCCTTCTTCTTTTCCTTGTTCAACTACTTAACTTTTCCTTTTGAGAAGTACTTTGATTTTTCCTCTTTTGTTCAACGTTCAATCTCTCAAGGTGTGTCAAGAGGAACATGATTAAGTAATTTTTTGTCAGGTTGAAATGAACTGGTTTAAGGCTCAAAGGGGCTTAACAATGGAAATTCTTATGGGTAGGCTATTTGGCTCTAAGTTAATAAGAATAAAAATGCCCTTATCATTTTAGTTATGCATGACAAGCCAAAGAAACAGTTCAAGTTCTAGAATCTACTACAGTGAGGCCTCTCTGAAATAAAATTCTGTTTAGGCTCAAATCCTCACAGTTAAAATCCAAACTAGAATCTCAATTCATTGTTTCACATCAAGCATTATCAAACATTTTAGCAAAACATTTATAAAAACGAGCAGTCATCATTCTCAGATTAAAACAAGTCATTGCTCACAGTTATAATGCTTCATCCAACTCAATCTAATTACTTACTGAGTAAGCTCAGAACATTCTGGAACTGCTTGTTTTAGGAATAATCTAATTTTTTTTTTCTGAAAATAAAGATTGAATCTAACTCAAAACAGCAAATAAAATAAAAATAAAAATTGAAGGTTAAAATATCTCCCCTTTTTAGAAAATATTCTGTTTAGACCGTTCTTTCCGTGGTGTAGTTCTTAACAGGTCTCGCATACAACATGTCATGCGACAATTCCCAGATTAGAATGTTGCTGTCCTCAGCAACAACTATACTAGTCGGAAAGTAATGAAGTGCGTAATCATCAGCAGTCCTCCATAGCAGCATCATCATCCTCATCATCAGCAACAACATCATCCGGAACGGCCTGTGATGCTGCCTCTGCTGGAGATGGAGGTGGTTGAAACTGTGGTCTGAAACTCGCAGTGTCAATCCCGCGATCACTGCATAGCCTCTCCATCATCTCCCTCAGGTACCTCTGCTCGATCCTCATCTCTTGTATCTGAACCATAAGGGAATCTGCAGGAGGTGCAGCTACGGGCTCTGCATCATGCTCAGGTGCAGGTGGTGATGCTGGAGGTGCTCCACCTGCTGCACGGGTTGCCTTCCAAAGAGCATTCCGACTAGATTCTGCGCTCATAGTAGCAAAATTTGTCTGTGTGAGGTCTGTTTTAACCTGCACATCATGGGGCTCATCATCAGGAATCTCCACTCCAGCCGCTTGACAGAGCTTCTGTATCAAAGAACTGTGAGCAAGGTGGATCTCAGCCTTCTTCTGAGTGATGATGTATACTATTCTGTCAGACAAAGTATCAGCAATATGGAGATTTTTTGTACCCATAAGGGTATATAACAGCACTGCTCTCTCAACATTGACATCACTTAAATTAGTAGATGCAATGATTGTGGAATTGATGAAAGTGTGCCAGAACATTGCTTCTGGATTTAGATCCTCCCTTTTTAACTTTTCTGGCACGTGTGGCTGCCCACCCTTTGATTTCCACTTAGAATGAGGATGAGTGATAGCAGCTCGGACTCTCTCTGCAATTCCAGGCATGTCTTCCCAGTACAAATCTTTTTCAGCCGTAGGTTGCAATCTATTAAATGTCCGTATAGAGTGGCATGGCTTGCTACGGTCATATGTGGTCCCCAGGAATTGCTCTATTGCGTCAGAGGAGAAAGAGATCTCATGTCCTCTCACCCAGCTCTTCCTAGTTTCATCCACTGTCTCTTGGTCAGCATTGGCACAAAATTCTTTCAGAATTGTGCTGGAGCTTGGTGCAGCAAATCCCACTAACTTCCCCCATTTTCTCCTCTTCACTGTTCGTTTGACTGGGCAATCATCATTTAGGAAGGAACTGATTCGCCTTTCTGGTATGATTTTCTTGGGGCCAAACCATTTGTAAAACCTGTCTTGAGCCTCATGTGATAAGAACCTGGTACTATCAAAAACAGATGAAGAAGAGGTCCGAGCCCTTTTTGTGCCAGCATCACGACTTGCTCCAGTTTTCTTGCCAGAACTAGTTCCTTTTGTGGTGATCTGCTTCCTTTCTTTCCCTGCACTCAGAAAAGTAACACAAAAACAGGGAAACTCATGCATGTCAAGATTTAACAATGAAAACCAGTCATGAAATTCCCAGAATTATTTTTCACAATGGTTCTTTTGGTATCTTTGATCATCAGAATACTTATCCAAAATAGAAGTGCACTGGATCAATAGAGTATGCTAAAAAAAATATTACATGCTTACACAGAATATCATAAGCATGGCCTGTAATTTGAACATTTGAATTCCAATGATCATCAATCAGACTTAAAGCATTGCTGACATGAATATTTTCAAACTACTGAAATAATCTAATAAAACCCAATTTAGCATTTAATGCACTCATGATTAGGCCAACTCAGATAAAAAATGTGATGCTCCCAATTTCAGATTTGTCTTGGCAATGAAAACAACACAAGTAATATGTAATATGCTCAATATGAGAGGCAAACACTGATAATAAGAAACCGTAACAATCACTCAATTGAATGCATGGCAGACATTTGTCTAAGCAAATTTTTAACACAAAAATCATCATGACAATCGATTACCGGTGGCACAATTTTTAGCTCGACAAGCACATATGCATTCCTTACCATCATATCGTACTTCTTTATCAGGCAAATCATCGAACAAGTAGAGTGCATGTACGTAACTAATATTTGACCCTTATATGCTACTCCAAATAAATTTCTATCATGAGTATTTTCAGAACAAGCAACAATATTCAAGACCCAATACCAACTCATGCATAAGGAAGTAGTAGAGTTGCAACGATACCTTATCTCCTGCCATGATTGCTTAGTGACCGACCAAAAATCAGAACCCAAAATTGATGTGAGAATGATATACGTTAAGAAGACAAAGTGCTTGTTGGGTTTGTTGTAACAGCCCGTTACGTACCGGTATTGTTAACATTAATTATGATATTAAGCGCAGTTACAATTACAGCAGTTCATTTATAAAAACGAGAATAAATTTTTTCCGACTATTACGCGAGCATTTAAATCATAAA
>NW_026898284.1:0-49595 GCF_033153095.1 Gastrolobium bilobum
AAAACAACACCCATATGAGCAGTATGCTGGTGAAAGACCTTAGGCACTAAGCCTTTAGTAAGCGGATCCGCAAGCATGGAGTTCGTCCATATGTGTTCTATGGAAATCTGACCACTCTGAACTCTTTCTTTACCAACCAGAAACTTTATATCGATGTGCTTCAATTTTGAAGAGCTTCTGTTGTTGTTGGAGTACAACACTGCTGACTTGTTGTCACAATAAATCTTCAGTGGCCTTTCAACACCACTTACTATATGCAGCCCTGTGACAAAGTTTCGCAGCCATACCCCATGGTTGGATGCCTCAAAACAAGCTACAAATTCAGCGGCCATAGTAGAGGAAGCTACGAGTGTCTGTTTAACACTCTTCCAAGAAATAGCTCCTCCAGCCAACATGTAGACATAACCTGACGTGGATCTTTTACTATCTTGGCATCCAGCAATATCAGAGTCAGTATATCCGACGATCTCTAATTCATCTAACCTCCGATATGTAAGCATATAATATTTTGTTCTCTTTAAATACTGCATAACCCTCTTGGCTGCTTTCCAATGATCCATTCCTGGATTGCTCAAGTATCTTCCTAACACTCCCACTATAAATGCTATATCAGGGCGAGTACAAACCTGGGCATACATAAGGCTTCCTACTGCCGAAGCATAAGGTACCTTTGTCATTTCTATCATCTCAAGCTTACCTTTAGGGCATTGGGCGAGACTAAACTTGTCTCCCCTAGATATGGGCGTATCTCCTGACGTACAATCCTTCATGCCAAATCTATCTAAAATCTTTTCAATGTAGGGCTTTTGTGATAACCGTAGGATACCTTGAGTGCGATCTCGAAGTATCTGTATTCCTAAGACAAAAGATGCATCACCAAGGTCATTCATCTCAAAAAATTTAGTGAGAAGTTTCTTGGTTTCATGCAATAAGCCTATATCGCTACTGGCAAGTAAGATATCATCAACATATAGTATCAGGAATATGAATTTACTCCCACTGAACTTGTGATACACACAATCTTTCACTAAGTTCACCTCAAAGCCATAGGAGATAATAACCTGATGGAATTTGTGGTACCATTGACGAGAAGCTTGCTTAAGGCCATAGATGGACTTTTTCAATTTGCAAACCATAGACTTTGAATCTCCCAATACAAAGTTTTCTGGTTGCACCATATAAATTGTCTCATCAATGTTACTATTGAGAAACGCTGTATTTACGTCCATCTGATGTAGCTCCAAATCCAAATGAGCCACAAGCGTCATTATTGTCCTAAAAGAGTCCTTCGTAGAAACTGGAGAGAATGTCTCTTTATAGTCTATGCCTTCTTTCTGAGTGAAACCTCTAGAAACTAGACGTGTCTTATATCTTTCGATGTTGCCATTTGAATCCCTTTTCGTTTTAAATATCCATTTACAACCAATGGGTTTCGCACCTTTAGACAACTCAATAAGATCCCAAACGTCGTTGTCTTTCATAAATTGCATTTCATCATTCATGGCATCAATTCATTTATGAGCATTAGAGCTTTCTAAGACTTGTTGGAAGTTGATTGGATCATCTTCCTTCAAGCTTAAAATATTTTCATGCTCTTGAAGAAACACAATATAATCATCCGGAATTGCATTTCTCCTTTCTCTAGTGGATCTCCTTAATGGCACTTCTTGAGTTTGTTGAGTTTGTTCTATAGGTGGCATAGGGGGTGGTTCATTATTGTCTTGACCCAAAGCAATGCCAGGGACCAAAGCATGTTCCATAACAATGTCATGAACAAGGACCTGATCATTAATTGCTTGTTCCGTAATTGTATCTTGTATGATGACAATATTAGGAAGAGAAATATAATTTTCTTCCTCATCAAAGACAACATTCCTTATTTTATCTTCCCCCAAACTCAACATCCTCAAGGAATCTGGCATTTCCCGTCTCAAAAAAGGATCTTGTAGTGGGATTATAAAACTTAAAGCCCCGAGAGCGTTCAACATATCCAACAAAATAGCAGCTGATTGTTCTTGAGTCCAACTTTCTTTCATTTCGCCTATAAGGCCTTGCTTCTGCTGGACAACCCCAAATGTGTAAATGCCTTATGCTAGGTTTCTTTCCATTCCATAGCTCATAAGGGGTTTTTGTCACTGCTTTGCTGGGAACCCTATTAAGGATATAAACTACAGTCTTTAGTGCTTCTCCCCAAAGTGATTCTGGCAATGAAGAATGACTAAGCATACTCCTCACCATGTCTTTAAGAGTCTGGTTTCGCCTTTTCGCAACACCATTCATGCTAGGTTTACCTGGCATTGTGTATTGCGGGACGATTCCACACTCCTTTAGGAAGATCGCAAAGGGCCCTGGACGTTGTTCACTTGATCCATCAGATCTACCATAGTATTCACCACCACGATCAGATCTAATGGCCTTAATTTTCTTGCCTAACTGAAGTTCATCTTCAGCTTTAAATTCTTTGAACACATCCAATGATTGTGACTTCTCTCTAATCAAATATAGGTATCCAAATCTTGAATAGTCGTCTATGAATGTGATAAAGTATTGTTGACCATTCCAATAGGCTATAGGAAATGGTCCACGAATATCTGTATGAATCAATTCTAAGACGTCTGAAGCTCTGTTGGAACCTATTTTCCTTATGTTTGTCTGTTTCCCCTTTATGCATTCAATGCACACCTCAAAATCATCCAGATAAAGGGGTTCAAGAATTCCATCAGTCACAAGCCTCTGAATTCTCTGTTTAGAGATATGACCTAAATGTTTGTGCCACAGAACCAGTACCAACAAACTAAAGTGAGAGTCATACCCTTCTTTTCGCGCCATGCCTTGTATTTGGAAGTAGGGGTGTTCATCAACCGATTCAAACCGCGAAAACCGAACCGAAAAACTGATAACCGAAAAATTGGAAACCGAAAGAAAACCGCAAATTTTAATTGGATTGGATCGGTTTTCGGATGGGTTGATGAAAACCGATCTAATCCAAACCGATCCAATATATTAATTATTCTCTACCTACTTGTCCTTTATCCAATCATAGCACAAAAATTTCTAAACTCAATACCCATTAACTCATCAACTAAATCCAAAAAAAAACTTAGTCACGTCTCATCAACTATGGTATTGTTTACTGATATTTTTGTATTTCAAATTTTTTTTTTTACAAAGCCAATATATACAAAAGATGTTATTTGCACAATAATCATGAACTTATTTTAGGATTTTCAAAAAATTGAAAACCGATCCAATCCAAACCGAAAAAAATTGGATTGGATCGGATCGGATTTGAAAAAAAATCTAAACCGAATGGATGATTACATGATCAAACCAAAGGGATTGGATCGGATGAGTTTTGCTTCCAATACCGATCCAATCCAGACCGCGAACACCCCTGTTTGGAACACTCTTTCTTCATGTGTACAGATTTCTTACAAAAGAAGTAGGTGAATTCCTGGTTCTGCTTCTTTTGCTTCTTTGGCAAAGCATCCGCATTATCCTTAGCTCTCTTTCTTTTCTTGTCTTGAGAGGTTGATGCCAAGTGAGCACTATCAATCTTCTCTCGCTGTAACCTCTCTTCCTCTTGCACGTAGTGAGAAATGAGCTCATTAAGAGTCCATTTTTCCTTTTGAGTGTTATAACTCACCACAAATTGATCGTATTGTGCGGGAAGAGAGATAATAACTAAGTACATGAGCAACTCAGAAGGCAGCTCTAACTTTAATGCCTTTAGTTTTCCAGCAAGATTAGACATTTACATAATGTACTCCCTTAGGTTTTCCTTTCCTTTATACCTCATGTTTATGAGTTTGGATAAGGTTTGACCAATTTCAGCCTTTTCATTTCGAGCAAAGTATTGCTCGAGTTCCTTTAGAAACAACTTGGCATCAGTAGTCTCAACAATCGAGCCCCTAAACGCCTCTAGAACGCAACGTTTCATGATCATCAGACACATGCGATTTGAGCGTTCTCACTTCTCAATTTTATCCGTGTTTGGATTTTCCTGAGTGGAAGTGGGTTTCTCAGTCCTTAGCGCATTGTCGAGATCCATGCAGCCAAGAACAATTTCCACATTCTCTTTCCACAGCTTGAAATTTGCCCCATTAAGCATTGGAAGCATATTCATTTGAGCAACATAATTGGCAGCGGTAGCAGAAACTATACAGAGAACAAAAAAGATAACATAAAAATAATCCGAAGTAAAATGAGTTTATTATAAGATACCTAGCACAACATTAATATTTAGTCTGTGGACAAAAATATCAACTTGTAAGTGGTACTCTTAATGTAGTAATCAAACATTGACAATAAGTCCTGTCAAATCATAGCCTTCCTGTGTGGGCCGACTATGAATTACATGGAGAATTCTTGATAATTGTCACATATTTATTACCACAGGTATGTTTGTTACTTGGCCAAATAATAACCTTCCTGTGGGCCGATCACTATCCGCATAAGCAATAAACACACACATGATTACACAACATATGTTATTTGGCCAAACAATAACCTTCCTGTGGGCCGATTATTATTTGCATAAATAAAATATATTTATATGACCAACCTATTTGAAATCAAATTAACCTTTATAAATTTAGCCACTTTTGCGGCTAACAAATCTATCATATTCAATTTCAAATAGAAACCTTTATGGATAATAAACATATTTAAAAATAAAATAACAACAATAAAGAAAATTATTCTTTATCAATTCTCAATGTATATATATATATACATATTGTATCATTATATCATTATATCAATAACAATAAATACCTTTTTATTATAAGGCTTAAAAATTAATGCACAATCGACGCACATGTAAGCCTTTTCAAATGAAAGCTTGAAAATGATGCACACAATACCCACAAATTTAAATTTGGCTTTTGACAAATAATATCAAATCTAAAAAAAAAAATCTCAAAACCAAAGACCTTAAACATTCGATTTCTTTCAAACTATAAGTCCAAAACATTCTATGAGAATTAATTGTTCATTCAAATTTGCAATTCAAACAACAAACCCTAATTATAAAGCTAGAATTTTTCCAAACATTCCATCTTTAAGAAGATTCAAAAGTTTAAATAATAAACCCTTATTAAACTGCGAATTCTAGATTTTCAAAAGATTGTAACTTTTGGTCCAAAATCAAAAATTACCGTCAGGGAACAAAAATAACACTATATAGCTAATACAAAATACATGAGATGGAACCTACATTCAAAAAAACAGTAAACTTTATGCCAAAAGACAATAAAACAAAATTTTTCACGATTCATCATATATAAAAATCACAAAACTTAATTCCCTCATGATTCAGTATGATTATGGCTCTGATACCAATTGTTGGAATTTTTTTAATTCCTCTCAACCTTTTGGTGATAACTATCACCTACAAGCCAAACTCCATCATACCAAATCATAAAGAAATAAGAACATAAAGGTGGAGGCATACTTGTCTCCATTGCAGCGGAATAACTTTGATCTTGTCTCCTGGGGTTTGTAGTCTTCCTCAGTCAAATCACTCTAAAACCAAATTCCTTAGTGTGCCGTCTCTCTCTTGATGGGAAAGAGAAACTAGGGTTATTATTTGACGTCTTTGGGACCATAACCCTTATAGTGTTTTTATCTTTATTATTGGGTCAATAAGTTCCCATTATACCTAATTGGCCCAACACCGATATCTACTCATTCAGCCCATACTCACTTAAGAATCTATTTGAGAATATTTAACTGATCACTTTAATTTACCCAATATATATAAATAACATAATATAATTATTAATATAATATGTGACCCACAATAATTATTAGAAAATATAATTTCCTACCACATTGCACCACAGTCTTCAGTCACATTCGTTAACACCCTGCAGAGAGGTTCTGGCATCAAATGTGGGCATTGTAACCAGCGATTTCGGTGCTGATTAAACAGCATTCAATTTACTAATCGGTATGTACTATTTATTTAAGTTGCATACACTTTTTGTTGTTTCTTCTTTTTTGCCAAAAAAATATGCTTGAATACGATGCTTCAAGATTTTAAATTTATTTAAAAGAAATAATTTAAGGGAAAAAGTTCAAAACCCCATTTTATAAAAGGTAATATTTTTCTCCTTTCACATGACACAACCAATTTTCTTACAGACACATAAAAGTGGGTCCATCAATTCTTTTACTTTTCTTTTATTTTAAAAATAATGGCCCCACAATTGATTGTTTCTATAATATGATCTAAGAATTTTCCTATAACATAATACTTGTTTCCCCTTTTATAAATTGCTTCAAAATCATTTATGGATTTTACACCCTAAGTCCCCCAGTTGGTAAATCCATTGCTTTTGCATAATACATATGGGAAAAACAAATATTATATTGTAAGAAAATTCTTAGGTCATGTCATTGAGACAACTAATTGTGGGATCCATTATTTTTAAAATAAAAGAAAAGTAAAAGAATTGATGAGCCCACTTTTATGTTTGTATAGGAAAATTACTTGTGTCATGTAAAAGGAGTAAAACATTACCCTACGTATATATACTGATTTTTGTCAAAATTTGCTACAATATATATGTCATCACCCGGTATGGCTACATGATCATTGTCATGTATTATCAAATATATAAAATATACGGGTTCAATTTTCTCATGTTATTGAAAATAAGTATCTTCTACTATATATACATGATGTGGTGTGGTGGGCCCACCACTCATTAAAAAAAATGGTGACATTATTTTTGATGTGAGAGTGGCATAAGATATCTCTCTTATTTAGAACGAGAGAATGATTTCCCAAAATATATTATATAATATCAAAATTGGATCTTAAAAGAATTGATTTTCTATATTTCTTTATATTTTATGATTTATTTTCTCATTTAATTAAAATTTGAAGGCTAATAATATATAGATAAGATTTGATACTTCATAATTTGTCATAACGAATGAAATCAAGAGGAAGGATATTGTAACAACCAATTAGTGTTATTACTAATGTTATTATCAATCAATTTCACCGTTAGATCGATTATGTCGATCTAACAATTATATCCATTGCCATCTTTGTATGGTTATGATTCTCCATATTTAATATTTTATATTTATTTTCATATTTAATATTTTATATTTAATGTGAAAATATTAAATATGGCAAATCATAACCATACAAAGATGAAAATAAATATAACCGTTGGATCAATATAATCGATCTAACAGTAAAATTGATTGATAGTAAATTGGTTGTTAGTTGTTACAATATCCTACCCCTCAAATCAATACTAATTTTATATCAATCAATTATATTTTCTTTTTCTTTCGGTCCTCCCTTGCTTGTAATTTTAACGTTTACCTCTACATTGACTTTTTTCACAATTAAAAAGTCATTTCCTTCCCTCTACGTTTGCATTTAAATTATATATGCTATGAATGAGTTTTCGTATTGCTGATATCTCTCATTCATCATTATAAACGCATACATACTCTCTGTTCTCACTCTTAAGGATGGATTCCTCTAAATCTTTCAAGAACAAGGAGGAGGACACATCTTCTTCATCACAACCCCCTCTTGTACGAGTCAAATTCACTTTCTATCACCTCTTTTGCTTTTCATATTTCTTGTTCTTGAGCCATGCATTACAATTTTCTGTTTAGTCTTTATATTTTGGAGAATTGCTGCACATGTGCTTTGTTGTTCTTGAACTTCTTTTTTTCTTTACAGCATTCTTTAGTTTGCTTCTTTTGTATCCACATACTTCTTTCATATCATTGGCAGTATAGTTTGATGATTCATGAATAATGAATGTGTTATACTTCATCACAGGAACCCTCTTATCTCAGTTACCTATGTTTATCTCCAACAAGACATCCTGTCATCACTGATGATCTTGAGAATTTAATTTCATTTGATGTACACGATTTTTTATTCACCACACCAGGTCTTGATTTATCCTCTGAAGAACAGTTATTTGAAAGGTTTGATGACTTCAATTCTATATTTCTATATTTTTATTTTCTATAGATAATGCATTGGTTCTTAATTTCTGGACAAAACTTATCTAGTGACATTATTGGAGGCAAGAGTAGAATTGAAGATCCTTATAATATCAACAAATTATGTCCTTTGTCAGAGGAACCTATTATGGTTCATCAAGAAAATCCAGCATATGTTGATGAACCGGGAGAATTACCATGTGTTGAATGGCCTTCTCACGAAACCAAAGAGGTAGGGTCCAATTTGTTTGCAGACGTTGTCTTATAGAAGTAACATTGTCATGATTCACATGTCCAGCTAACCCTAGTGTCTTGCTGTTTATATATCAATAATCTGGATATCGGACATGCAATAGTTATACTAATAGATATTGTTAAGAACCAATTCAATTCAAAAGTTTAAGCCGTTGGTGAGGCTATATTAATGGTTTTATGTATCTCAATACGCCCCCTCACACGAGAGCCTTCTAATATCATATTAAGAACCAATTTAACCCAAAAGCTTTTAGGTGAGGTTATTTTAATGGTTTTATATATGTCAGCAGATATTACTAATGTCATGTAGATATCTTTCTTTTTAGTTTCTGATTGACTCACAATGTTTTAAGCTGCAAGATCCCGTAAATGAACTACAGGATTATGAAGATTATATTATGCAACAACCAGTAAATGAACTGCAGGATCATAAAGATTATACCCCTCAGTTGATGCCAGATCCTCTGCAAGAGGATGTTAACCAATATGAAGATAATGGTGAGATAAGGACAACTTTACACGTGAGCGCAGAGAACTTGTCGAGTAATGGTTCCGAGGTACAAATCAAACTGTGTCTATTTTCTATCTCTTATTGTGTTTGTGTGTGAGTGTGTGTTTCTTTGTGTCTGTATGTTTTCTGTAGTCTTAATCTGAATAGTGTCTTGCAAGGTCAATAGCCATAGGCTTGAATATGCTTCTTCTCTTTTCCAATCATTTTGGAACCTACTCTCCTCAATTAAAAGAATGGTAATTATATTTTCTCATTCAATCAGAAGAATTCAAAGATTGTCTCAGTCCTGATAAGATGGTTATGGGGATCCTTTAGGTCAAGGAAATAGGATTTTCATTCATTTATATATCTTGGAGCATGGAGAAGAATGTTGACAAAAATGTTTCATTGTAAGTTTTCTTGCTAGAGGTTTTAGTCATGCGTGGTGAGTGTCATGAAATGACTAATTTATTGTAGAGAAAACATAGGACAAAGGATTGCAAGCATGATTATCCGGCATTTGCATTTCTTTCATTGAATCTAGTAAGATTTTCTCTAAGAAGTAAAATATTTATTGCAGTCAATGTTGGCTAGTCCAAAGCACCGTGACATTAGACGTTGCCTCCAATTTGAGGAAGCTGCATCAAATTCTCTTGGAGATAATAACTACCCTCTTCCTACACACATTCCAACAGAGTCAGAATCATCAGCTCCCTCAGATGCAAAAGGTACGAGAGCTTCTTATCTGCCATTGTTTAGGATTTCAAGAAAAGAGAAAATAGCAAAAGCTGTCATCCTATGATCACTTCCTTGTTTCCTTCATGATTTAGTGGAAACTTCCCCTGTGACAGGTTCCAAGTCATCATCAAGCTTTGGTATTCATTTAAATAGCCTCATGAAAGCTACACCACCTGTGGGATCAGCAGAGGGTTCGGAGATTAAGCCCAAGAGCGGGAAATTTAGATTGTCATTTTCATCAAATAAAGAAGGGCAATCAATAGTAAGCATTAGCAAACTTAGCACTATAGAGAAGTGGCATGAAATTGATGCTTCCGTAGCTGCAGATACTGTCACCACAATCTCAATGTCTCCTAGTTTGATAGAACCTTTGACTCCCTCACCATATCCTGTAAGTGTCCATGTTAACAAGACAACAAGCCCAACAGATGCCAGCACCAAGAATTCTGAGAAATTCAAACCACCACCTAGACCCCCGGCGAAAAAGTCAGTTTCTTTTGTTGTTTCTCGTATTTATTACTTTTACTAGATTTTAATTTTTATTCTTTTATATGCTCTGTTATAAGTTATAACTCAATTGGACATTGCTTTTTAACAACAGAAGACCAAACACTTGCCACGTAAGTCAGGTTACTCCTGCGTCGATAAGGAGTAGGATATTTACATTGCACGGTGTGCCTTCTTTTCAACCAAAGACCCCTTGCATTGATTCCAACGTCAAAGGCAATGCTACTGGAGAGTTGTGACGGAAACAGCTACGCGGAGAATAGATTTTAAAGTGTAATCATGTCCAAATTATTTATGAAAGTTATCATTTAGCGATTCTCTTGCTTTTTATTTTCCTTTTTTTAAAAAAAAAAAATACTATTTTGCATTCTTCAATAAAAGTTGGCAATGTTAATTTGGTTAGATAAAATATAATTAGTATTGATTTTAAAAATATGGGCTTTAATATTTTTACGATGAATGTAAATAAGTTATCTACCTTTACTACTAAAATAACATCGTTTTAGGTTGAAAAATTGAAAAATTATAATGAGAAAAATTATTATAACCCTGAAACAAATTATAATTACAAAAATACATTATTTTCCGCTCTAAAATATCGTTGTTTTGAGCTCAATGTAGATAATTTATCTACATTTACTGCAAAGAAAACAAACCCCAAAAATATGGGTTTAAGTTTTCTTATGTTGTAGGATTGTAGGAGATAAAAAAAATAGAGAGAAGTTAAATGTGGGTCCCATATTTTATATTAAAAAAGAAAAGAAAAATTAATTGGCACGGAAAACGAATTAGTGTAGAAAAATGATGTACTCTTATGTAGCATAAGAGTATTATTTCCCCAAAAATATATATATAAATATAGGATAATAATTCTCTCCTCTACAACAGGAGAAAAATTTATCTCCTCTAGATACATAAAGAAATGAGCCCCACGATTTAAAAAAAAATGCAATGAAAAAAAATATCATACTCATAAAGCAAAAACATAAACGTACTCCTATAAAGTAAAGAAAATATACCGGATTGGGGTTAATTATTAGTCGATTTCAATTCCAAATTTTAGAATTCTTCTATTCCTATAGAATAGTATTCTATAGGAATGCAAGAGACAAATTTTTCTCTTGTTCGCAGAAAAAAAAATTATTGCCTATGAAATATAAGTGTTCAGATAGTACAAGGGTGTAGAATAATAAATAATTAAGGAGTATTTTAAGCATTATACAGATTATTATAAATTTAGTTAGAATCATATGTGCATCGAACATTTTTTCTACAAACCAACGTGAAGTAGTAGGAACTTCGTCACTTAAAGCTGAAATATGAGTGGACTTGACCAAGTTATTGTTCAATAGGGACTTCGGCTTTGGTTAGGGGTGGCAGAAATGGAAGCCAATTTTTTGTCCTTGTCATTTTGAATATGACACTAATACCGTTTTGAGCTCGAACCTTGACATTGCAAAAACTCTTCAACCGCTTAACTCTTAACTTGCTTACAATTTGAGTCGCAACTTCGTGAATGATATAATAAACTCGATCAATGGTCATATTTTTATTTTATTGTTGTCCGGCTTGTTAAGGTTTGACTTTATTTAGTCAGAATAGGAATACAGAAAGCAACATATATATCCAAACCTGAATGACATAAACAAAAATTTGCTGGATGTAGAGGAAATTATCCATGTCCTCCCACCAAAGCATTCCCAAATCCCAAAACAATAAAGATAAGGACCCCTGGGGGAAAAGGGTTTATTTAGTACCATGAGCATAGGAGAGAATGAAGCAGCTATACCAATACCAGTATACCCCACACCACTAACTATTCTATAGAGCCTCTTCCATAGCCTAGAAGTATGCTTCTATATTTGTGACCTGATTGAGCTTTACTTCCCTAGTTCAACCGAAACCCCTCAAGTCCCAAATTTGCAGTTAGCCACCTACAAACTTCATCAGTCTCTTCAGGAACTGTATAGTGACCCAACCTGTACAGCAAAATATATTATTCATTAGACTAATGCCATCCACAAATATGCTGATTACCTATGCAGAACAAAGTTGATTACCCGTTGTAGCTCTTAAATATAAGATTCTGGAATCCAGCTGAGCTTAAGGTCCCTGCTGATCTCTCTCCATGTTCATATGCAACCACATCATCAGCTGCAAAAAGAATTCAAGATATATAGCGCATTGATCAGGTATGAAGTAAGTTCCCTACTGCATGATTCATGATATCACACGTTTGAACCACAACAGAAGAAGCAAGCAAAGATTATTGTCGCTACTAGTACAAGCTGGCTTTTCAGACATGTTGAGTTGTTTGTTGATACATAAGAATTAACTAAATTTTTGTTAAAAAATTCACAGAAACTAGAAAAGTGTTAAAACTAAATCAAATGAAGATGTTGACATGGTGATTAATAGACACAATATATTCAGACTGTTAATTCCAACATGTGATAAATCAGTAAAAACTCAAACAAGGAATTTCATACATGAGAAAACTGTTCACCTCCCCAGTAAGTATTAAGTACCGGTTAAGAGTCTTAACCAATAACTCCTACAAAGCATTTCTTTGTTTCCTTGTGAACAAGAACTATTATTATCATTAAGCACGAAGATAATGACAGATCTATAGATTACTGACCAGTGAAAGCATAAAACTAGTATCTTATCTTTGATTTACATATATCAGGAAAGATGTTTAATTCTGAAGTTATATTAATCAAAAAACTTAAGCAGTGTGCGGGCCTCTCTTGATAGGAATTCAGGGTGTGATACAGATGAACCGATCATGCTTTTATGTCCTAAATTAGTAGAAAGGGAAAGGATTCCCAATAATAACATTTTAAAGTTTTAGCTATAATGAAAAATGATGGAACTTATGAATACCTCTTCCATGGCAGACAAACAAGGGCAATGATGCAGCACGCCTTATGCCATCACGTGATCTTTCAATCCGATTTTTCAAGGTACTGCATCAATCAGCAGCTTCTCAGTGATTTATATAGCTTAAAGAATAGGAAATTATGGGTGAATGTGCCTTATTAGTAGTGTATTTATGTATTCATTCACTGACACATGGTAGAAACCAAACCTTGAACAAGGAAGCCAGCCACTTAGAGAAACAATTGCACTTAAGTTGATAGGGTAAATGTTTCCATTCCCATAGTGCCCCAAGACATGGCATGTGGCCGAATGAAGTGCCGTTGCAGCACCCATACTGAAGCCCCCGATACCAAGTTTGACTGTACGGTAAACAGTAGCATTTAAGTCAAATTACAGGGAACTTAGATTTAGTGATAACAGTCCCATGTATACATCAGTCACTTTACTCAATATGTAGTGGTATATAAATCTAAACACCTTATTGATAGCGAATGTGGATAGTTATTTCAAAGCCTCAGGAAGGCTTCTTGGACTTGCAAGTTTGCACTTTTTTCTTGTTATACCATCATACCAAATACTATGCAGCTGAATAACATATAAAGTGAGAGAGAATAATTTGCTTCTGCTACTGAAGCGGACATTAAAGAAAGTTCTTCCGGTGCTTATTGTTCTAATAACAAGAAAACAGTTAAAAGATAAAATAAGTTGTTTTTCTTATTAAAAATGCTCTTCTTTTTCCCAAATAAATATGCATGCAATTAGTCAGTACTCATGGTACCAACAGTTGCTGAAGGAAAATCAATGCAACTTTATCATAGAATGAATTTCTCTATGGAACAACAATATTGTATTATTATATAGAATCTATAAAAGAATATAGAGATCATTAAACTGTTGAATACTTCAATAATCTCCAAATCTTGTTGACAATTTCACTGAACAGTCCCCCAATACTGGAAACCCATTTCTTTCACTCTACATTTCCATGAGCAATAGATCACTTCATGTACCCATCCACATATAGCAAAGGAAGTTTGAGACAACTTATAATTAAAATCTAGCAATTGATTGTAGGGAGATTTAATCCGTATTTGTAGAATTAGCAAATAATAAAATCTTTTCTATAATGGCATTTCCTATGATAAATTTAGTTAATTAATGAATCATATCCTCAAGCAAAAAAAAAAAAACGGCAGATAACATCAATGAATTTCATGGAAAACCTACTATTAGGAGGCTCTGTTGACAAAAGATTGGCAACATGAGCTGCAGAAGCATCTAAGCCCTCCAAATCATTTGGAGCATCTTCTGAAATCTCCCCAACATCAAACCCTGGTAAAGATGCCTCAATCAAATTAGACTATTCTTGACAGTTAAACTGGAGCTGGCGTTATAGTTCTACATTGAATACACAGAAAGTTAGGAAAGATATATATATATATATATATATATATGACACTGCAGTGTAGAAATCAAATTTTGCAGTCAAAGGAAAATGGTAGAAGAACAATGATGTTTTCAACTGAATAATGTAGAATTTTCAAGCATTGAATCTTACAAGCAGTGCAAGGAAATCCACCAAATATGGCTACAGGCCGTGTAGGAGCAGTTGGGCAAATCCATTTAATCTGCAACATAAATTTCAAGAAAACAAATGGCATCTGCTTATCAGGTAGACAATGCTTTCCAAATATTACATTATAGCATATGATGCAACTTAAGACATGCATTCCCTATTAAAAAATGTCAAAGTCAAATACATGATTGTTCTTACATTTGGAAGACGAAGAGCTTCCAAGAGTTGGGACCAGCTGCAAAACAAAATATAGTCCATTTCATTCACCATAGGCTAATCTTGAACTCTTCAACTAGGAATACAACAAGCTAAAGTAGAAAAATATTAGAACTATTTATGGGCTAAGAATTCAGCCATTAAAGATGATATTTGACACTGTTATAAGGTTTATTCAAAGAAATACATATTAAAATTATATCTCCCCTACCTAGTTTTGGGACCATGTATTAATAAACAGCATAAATTGTATCATATGAATAATATGCACTGATGAACTTGACTTCATAATGATGAAAGTCAAGAGTTTATTTCTTAATGCATTAGGAGTATATGTGTCCCTGTTTGGTGATTAGTATCTATATGTGTATTAAGTTTTGGGAACAACATAGCTAGTGAAGAAGTGGTCCCCTTTTTATATTATTGGCATATACAAATCTCAGAGTCTAGGTTTCCTTTACTGCAAACTTTCAATTTTGGAGATGAAATAAAATGATTATTAATAATACTTTTTTGGTTGACAGTACCATTGTGTTATCCCACAAAAAATGGGTAAGAATTTTCTAAAAGATGACATGGAGTTCAAGAACTTATTTAATAAACAATCTTCTCCAGTAGAGGACAAGATATTGACATTCCCTTACTCCCTCCCTTAAATTTATTACAAGAAAACAAACCCACCATTCTCATTGAAGGCATATTCTCAAGCATAAGGAGAAGGTGTCCACTCAAACTAAGTTTGCCAATAAAAAAGGAATAAACTTAATCAAATATTAAAATTCCAAACTGTTGACCCATGCACATTGATATGGACGGTCATTGAGAAAATGCATGGTGATTTATGGCTGCTGAGTAGTACAATGAGTTTTCAGAATATAATCTCTAATTCCATTTGTCAACCAGCTAAAAAAAGAAGTAAACTTTTCCCTCAAATAAATCTCTAGATGTATTCCAATTCAAATAAAGAGAGTATCCATCTTCAAAATATGACAGCATAAGATATTCATGTTAGCAACATACCTTGAACCGTTATCACCAATGCCATGTAGCCAAACTATAGTTGCCTGGTGCTTCCCTTTAGGTCTTACCACATGGGTCCTTCCAAACTCAAATGTCCTTCTACTTGTTCCACTACCTGAATCATGGAAGCAATAAAGTTCATTTAAGAAAATGCCAGAAAACCTAGATAATTTAGTTGCTAGAAAGATTCACAAGTAAATCGATAAATGTAGTGTGTAGGGAAATGGAGACAGCATGAGATCACAACTAACCAGAACCCATTGAGGAGCTGCTGTAGCTCATTGTATATACCCAAGTAGCTGAATGCTCAGGTCACTTCCCAAATGCTTGAGATGAGCTTCTGCGATGAAGAACACCAACATTAGCAACCTCTATTTATACACAAATGGGAGGGTGGCAATGTAAAATAATAATATCAATGAATCTGCATCAGCTACCCTGCTTATAAAACTAGCTTAAACCTCCTTGAAAATTGATGGAAAGTGAAAGGCACTCAAGAAAAGGAGATAGAAACTGAAGGAGCCAAAAAAAAAAAAAAAAAAAAAAAAAACTTTTTCAAAAAAATAAAAAATGCAGAGAAGGAGCCAGGTAAGTATTTTACTTCGTAATGCTCAAAGAGAATAAGATTGGAGAATCTATGCTCGTGGAAATTGAGTAAAGCAAGTAAAGCACTTGACCTAAGACAACAAGAAGAATATTTGGCTATTATAAAAAACAATTATTTTTATTTTTATTTTTATTTTTTGCCATCTTCCATTTTCCAAAAGAAAACGAAACACTGTGCAAAATAGCATTATTAAGTAAATGAAGTTGAAACCTTCACTAGTCGAATGATGTCATTCATACTAGGTGGTACGAACTTGCTGGCATATTTCTCTTTTATATGATATGATATATATACAAGAATCTTAGATGAAAAAAAGAAAAAAAATCACATTCAAGGGTGAGAAAGAAATGCAAAAGTGAGAAAAGTTTTGTTCTTTGCACCAACCTCAACACCTCAACCTGGTGGGAAACAAACCCAAAAAAGCATATGAGCTTTTTCCTTTTCTCCTTGATTTACCTTTGTTGTCTTCGTTCCCACTACTCTTTTTGTTTTATTACTTCACTCTTCGCACTCAACACACAACATCAACACAAACAAAACCCCAAGCATTCAGCCACTTGTTTTGTTACAACCCTTTGTTGACAATAATGCCCCTACTTATACATCTCTGATGATTTACTAACATGTCTCTTATAGAATAAGGCTTAATAGTATAATATCTGATAATATAAGGTATGAGTATATAAGATTTGATTAAATTTTAATATTATCTAGCATTTGGTATGATATTGTATAAGATAATATTATCCAATATTTGATAATACACTGTATAATATTAGATAGGTTAAAAATAAATATTTTTGTCAAAAATATCTTTTAATAATGAATTTACATAATTCTTCCAGATTTACCATATGATATTATTTTTTATAGAAATATGTTGATCAGCGTGTCCAAAAAATATATTAATTTTTATAAAAATAAAAATCTCCAATATTTTTAAAAAATTATATATTGAAAATTATTTTTTATTTTAATATACTAATATTAAAATAATATATTAATTCTTGAGAATTGTATTGGTTAATACATCAACCTCTTATCAGTCCTAATTCTACCCTCGTATGCCTGATTAAGTTATATATCATCTTGATGTATAAAGATATCATGCTGTATAAGCTTATATTATACGATGGTCACATTAAACAATTAAAAATATCGTAACATATAATATAAATTTATACTATTAGACCTTATACATCACATTATCTTATAACATTTATTATCAGACAAGAGAAATGCTGTGAAACACTCCTTTAAGAACCGTCTTATGAAAACACAAGAAAGAAAGACTTGACTTCTTGAATCATTGATGTCGCTTGTTCGTTTTGCTTAGACTAACGGCGGAAGAGTGATTATTTTGTCGCATTTGGCAAAAAAATTTATCAGACTGCCACGTCAACAGTAAATTTTTCCAAAATGTCACGAGGCATATTTCGCTACACTATGTAACGAAATATGTTTGCAAGTAATTCGCTATACTGTTTAGCGAAATATGTCATGTCAGAATGCACAGTCAGCAAAAAAATGACACGTGTCAAGGAGGCAAAAATTTGCTACACTGTGTAGCGAATTATGCTTGAATTCTGTCTGCTTGACACGTGTCATTTTTGCTGATTGTGCAGCCTGACATGGCATATTTCGCTACACTGTGTAGCGAATTACTTGCAAACATATTTCACTACACGGTGTATCGAAATGTGTCGCGTGACATTTTGACAAAATTTACTGTTGACATGGCAGTTTGATAAAAAATTGTACCAAACGTGACAAAATAGTCATTGTTCCCCTTCCCAAACAGAGCTTTCTACATCTATATATAAATGCTGGTTTATCAAGAATACGCAAGAAAAGCATTTCGAATTTATTTAAATCGCATATCTCCCTCCCTTGTAGTGATTTATCATTCAATGAATGACTGAAAAAACGATTCACTGGTGTAATTCTAAAGTTTACTGGCTTACACCTTGCCAATAATTAGTGATTTTACACAATTCCTTTTAATTTGCTGAAAGATATTTCATATAATTAGTGATCTTTTATTTTATTTTAATTTTTTGGTGAATATAATTAGTGATTTTAATATATAATTAAATTGATTATATTAAAAAATTATTAATTATTAATTTAGTTGGCTATTTCGTTATTTATATTAATTAAAACAAAAGTCCGAATCATATATTAAAGTTGATTTCCTTTTGTCTGTTTCTGAAACAAAAACCTCTGATGGTCTTCTTTTCAACGTGATGAAAAGTCGAAAAGTAAAGCAGGTTTCATACCTTCGCACGGTGGCTTTTCATTTTGCTTTACCAAAATCGTGTTAGGCTTTTGCTCACTAGTTAATTACTACCATTTAATTTACCAAAAAAAAAAATTACTACCATTTCCATTTACCGAAAAAAAATAAAAACTAACTACCATTTCCCCATTTGTTGTATTAATAATACTTTAAGTACAGTTAATTTTTTAATTATTGTATTAAGTTTCACTATTAGAAAATATTCGAGAAATATAATTATATAAAATTATCATAGTAGCCTTCAACTAATAATTAAACTTTTAGGTTGAATTAATTTTTTATACGATTTCTAAAAAATTTGATTCTCAAAATCTCTATTCTATTAATAAATAATTAATATTATGAAATTTTTTAATATAAATAGACGGAGTATATATATTATTCACTATTCAAACCCCATAAATTCTCATATAATAAAATATGTTGGAGAAATATAATATAAAATTATTAATATAACTTTTATTTACTAATATAAAATTTTGAGTTAATGGTTCTTCGCATAAAAATCTTATCTTCGACTGAATTTTTTCCTAATCGATAGCATTATCTTTTCATTACTTAATTGTATGTCTAGTATAGAATTTCAAACATATTAAAATTTTCTAGTTACATAATAATTTTTCTCATCAAATATAAAGTATCCGTAATGCATTCTCTGTTATAAAATAAATGGAATCTTAATTTAGACAACTTTGTAATTTGTATATCGTTTTTAAACAGTCAACTCTTGTCATGCCCCACAATCAGTAAAAGGAGAATCGAAGTTGGTAGTAATGCCAATTATGCCATAGAATTTCAAATTTGTTGCGAGTGACTCGTATAGCGTAAAGCAACGAAAGATATTCTTGCCTTCTTCTGGGTCATTTTCTTTTATTTGAAAATAACCTAAACCTAATGTGTTGATGGTGTAATATATATAAATTATAATCAGTGTATCAGAACAATTTGAAAGTAGACTCTAGCTGGTATTGTGTCGGGCATCTTTATATATTTAAAACTGTTATCACCTCGTTGATATTCTGTATGCCAAATGTCAGAAGTTCCAGACACTATTTTAATGTTCCAAAAGAGTGAAATTGGTGTCATAATGAATATTTAAAACGAAATTAGGATTGCTTTTTTCAGTGTGCTAGGGTTGTAAAGGCTGTGAGATGGGCTTCAAAAAAGTTATTACGGGATGTTCTGCTTTCCTGTAGAATATTTGACATTGGACAACTTTTGAAGTGTATATATAGTCTAATGAATGCATGCTCACTGTAATATTCGTTATATCAAACAGATTGTGCATTAGGCTTCTTATATTATTATATCTTCTCATCAACGGTTGATATAAAATTCGATGATCTTGTTACTATTAAAATATTAATATAACATCACTTAACGATTTAAATTTTTTAGTTAAATTGGCTTTTGAGGAGGGATATTCTTACTATCAAAAATTTTTACTTTCAACTTACTACCTATCTAATCACCATTGATTAATATTTTCTCTCTCTTCAAATTTTTTTTAACATTCTCTCTCTTTGATCCAATGATGATTAGATAGGTAGTCAGTTAGTAGTGAAAAATTTGAGTAGTAAAAATATCTCTCCTCTTGGCTCTTTACATTATATTAGAGCTTTAATGACCAAGTGATTACGAGTTGGATACTCATCACCCTCACTTTGTGGTCAAATTAAGTAAACACAAGATAAACTATAAATGGGTCTGTGCAGCATAAGGTACACCAAAGAACTCTTGAATGAGAAGGTGTATTAAAAAGATATAAAATTATTAATAAATCTCACTCAATGGTCTTAAAATTTTGTATTGAATTGATTTTTTATATAAGTAGTGTGCGTAAATTAGTGTTACAGTCTCCTAAATTACTCGAAATATTCTATAATATATTATTGTGGAACAATTTTATGCTTCAATTTACATGCTTTTAATTTGCAAGCGGAACGGCTAACAATCTTTGTATTGGGCGCACAATGTTTCAGCTTAAATAATTTATGAAAAATGCTACGATTGTTTTCTTCCTTTTAAATTTTTCTTTTCTCATTTCATTAGTCTCAAAGGATACCCCACTAGTTAAGTTGTGTTACTGGCTGGATTCATATCTCAACAACTTATTCAATAAGAATAAGATTTATCCAAATAATATTTTAGATGACAAAGAATCAAGGAATCACACTCTAAACCTATAGGTAACCCTTCTTATAAATAAAGGATTGAAGCTATCAAGTACACACTTTTAACCCAATTATTTTTGCTATCAATACTGAGCATACACACACACAACTCATTGGCCTTGAGCCAATTGAATATCTTTGTGAGTGCAAGAAAATAAAAATGTTTCTCCATTAATAAATTGGGCCTCCTCAATATACACGGCCCATCTTGCTGGGGGATATTACCCTAGAATAAAGATCAGCCCAAAGCCCAACAACAGTCCAAGCCCAAACTGATGGTCCAGAAACTTGATTCCAAAAATGCAGCTGATATAATACATACATGTGGGCAGAATCATGATAGAATAGTCAAGTAGTTAATTTTGTTAAATCAGTTAGATAAGTTAGTTTTTATTTCCCGCTAATTACGGTATTCAGTTTTGATTAGAACAGTAGCAATGACATGTATATATATCTCTGTAAGCTTCATTTCTTTTTTTGTAAATATTCCAATCGGTTCATTACTTCGCAACTAGTCCGATTCGGGGCGGGTTCAGAATTAAGGCTTTAAACCCCTCCCAAAGGTAATACTGGGGAGATTATGAGAATTCTGCAAAAGTTTTTACTCTGAGCACAATGCTCTTTATCTGCATTTCTTGCTTTCTCAACATGGTATCAGAGCTCATCTAGCTCTGGTACTTTGCTTCATCATCTTTCTTTCAAAATTTCATTCTTGATATGTTTCTTATTCAATTGTTTTTCTTATGGCGAATCAAGCTCCATTACCTGAGTTTCTTACAAATCCATCTCATCAGCTTTTTCTGCACCCTAATGAAAGTCCCTCACAAGTATTAGTTTCTACACCATTGAATGGTAGAAATTATCATGTTTGGGCTCGTGCTATGTCTATGGCACTCTTGACGAAAAATAAGATTGGTTTTATCAATGGAACTGTTGTTGCACCAGATCCAGATACACTAGAATATCAAGCTTGGGAACGCTGCAATACTATTGTCATTGGATGGATACAAAGGTCAATTTCAGAAACGATAGCTCAATCAATTTTGTGGACTGAAAGAGCTTCAGATGTTTGGCATGATTTACGTGATAGATTTTCACAATTAGATGTTTTTCACATATCTGATCTTCAAGAAGATTTGTATAAGCTGAATCAAGGAGACAAGAACGTGACTGAGTATTTCACCCATCTAAAGACCATGTGGGATGAATCGGAAAGTCTAAAGCCACTTCCTTCTCCTTATGTTCCATGTGTCTGTGGAGCCATACTTCAAATTAGAAATTCTCGAGATCAGGATCAAACCACACGGTTTTTGAGAGGACTAAATGAGCAATTTGCTCAAGTCCGATCTCAAATTATGCTTATGGAGCCATTACCAAATGTGGTGAAGACTTTTTCACTTGTTTCACAACAAGAACGCCAATTTAAATATGAGGATCATCAGGTTAAATCTCCTAATTCTCAAGTTTTTGCAGCAGTGGGAGATCAAAGCAATTATAGGCGTGGAAATCCTAATGCTGGACGCAGTTTCAGAGGACAAGGACGTGGATCTTATGGAAGGAATTCACCAAACAAAATATGTACACACTGCCACAAGACGAATCATACTGTTGAAACTTGCTGCATCCTGATAACTCATATTTTGTTACACTTATTTATTACTCTTGGTTGGTATTTTTATGATTTATTTGAATTGAATAAAGGTCTTTTGGGTCAATTCACAATTCTAGATTTTAGTTGGGTTTAATTGATTTTCGTCATAATTTTCCAGATTTACACTACTTCCGTATTTTGACCATATTTCACTCTACAGATGTCCGATTGACTCCGTTCTTGTTGCTTTTTGCAGCTAACAAATAGGGCTACAATCGCTATTTCAGCTACTAAAGCCCAATTCGGACGAGAAGATGGTCGAAACTTGATCTCAAGATGACGTGTTTTGCTGGAATTTTATTTTGACGTTTGAACTTGTAATTTTCATTAGGACCCAATGTGTTCAGGGCCCAAGGCCATGTTTTATTATTTTATTTTATTCAGCTTTTATTTTATGTTTGGGCTGAAGCGTTGAAACCCTAGCCGTCCTGTGTGACGGCTATTTAAGGGAGACTCTAGGAAACCCTTCAGCAGTCAGTTTTTACAACAGATAAGTTCTCTCTGAGTTTTTATTCAATTGCGTTCTTCTTCTTCTTCTTCTTATTTTTTGAATTATGTTTACCTTAGCCATGCGAGGCTAAGAACCTTTTAATCAACCTAAGGGTAATGGATTCCATGGATTAGTCTTGAGGATCTGCGTTTTTCAAATCAGTTTTGTTTCCCCTCCCAACTCAGATTGATATCGTGCGATCGTGGATATTCAATCTGAGGTTCGCGATTGCGATTATGAAAAGGAATTAATCATCAGATTTGATGATTAGGTTAATTGACCCTATGACCTTAAATCAAGCGGGCTGATACTCTGCGATTGTATGAGTAGAAGCATGTCTTTGATCAAATGCTAAGCGATCGCTTAGAGAGGGTTGTCAATTGAAAATAAGGATTCTGATTCGATTGACAAATCAATCACGATTCTGATATCCTCTTATCTGAGGAAAGACGTCCATGGAACCCAAACCTTAGGTTGGTTATTTTTAATTACGAATTTTACATACAATTTTACATTCTGCCTTTTTAAATTATCAAACTGAAATCAAAACAAACCCCCCCTTTATTTTCTGTCATCATAAGCGATTTTTATCCAAACAATTTCCTTGAGAGACTTAGGGTTTGCACTTTACTACAAAAATTTTCTGAACCCTAAAGAATTAATTTTTAATTTGTGCGAGTTCGACAGCTCGTGTCACATCCTTCACGGATTCCCACCAAGATACAGACGAAATCCAACTCCTTATGTTCATAATGGTTCCTCAGTTAATGCAGTTCAAGGAGCCATTCAGAGAAATTTCCTTCTATGGATGTGATTCATGGTCAATACCAACAGATCCTCAACATGCTGCAGAAAAGCTCAATTACTGATACAACTAATGGTGGACCATCAACACATGTAGTCAATGCTGTTCATACTTGCAATTCAAAATTCAATAATTCCCTAGGTAATGATAAGTCCAAATGGATACTTGATACTGGTGCAACAGACCACATCACCTTCGATTTATCTCAACTATCTTCCATTCGCAAAATTAAGTCAATTTCTATAACCTTGCCCAATGGTTTAAATATCATAACCTGTATTTCTGGAAATGCATATATTTCTCCATTTCTTGTCCTAACAGATGTCCTTTTTGTTCCAGAATTCAATATTAACCTGATTTCTGTTTCAAAACTAACAAACAATAGTACATATTCCCTTATTTTTAACTCTTCCTCTTGTGTTATACAGAAGAAGAATTCAAATTACCAGACAATGATTGGTTTTGCTGAATGTCAAGATGGACTATATGTGGTCATGTCATCAAAAGAGCTGCCCAATATGTGTGAAAGAAATAAAGGGCCTTGTTATTCTTCTTGCACTTTTGTAAAAGTGTTACAGAACACATCCACAAATAAAAGTGCTGATTTCAACAGTAGCTGTAATAGGGATGTTTTTTATGTATCAATACTTTGGCACCGTCGGTTAGGTCATGTATCAAAATCAGTTTTACAACAAATGGCTATACAATTCCCTTTTATTCCTAACACTCATATTGATCCATGTGATATATGCCATTTAGCTAAACAAAAACAGTTGCCATTTTCTACAAGTGACCACACAACAAATGCAGTTTTTGAACTCCTCCATGCAGATTTATGGGGTCTATACTCAGTTAGCTCCATATATGGTCATAGATATTTCCTTACGATAGTTGATTATTACTCAAAGTTTACATGGGTATTTCTTATGAAAACGAAAGGAGAAACACGAAAGCATCTCCAAAATTTTGTTGCATACATCAAGAATCAATGGAACATATCTCTCAAATGCTTGCGTTCTGATAATGGAGTCGAGTTTATCATGACTGAATTTTTCTTGAAGGAAGGAATCACACACCAACGAAGCTGTGTTGAGACACCGCAGCAGAATGGCATCGTGGAGAGAAAGCATCAACACATACTAAATGTTGCTAGGTCTTTATACTTTCAAGCCAACCTTCCAAAACAACTTTGGTGCTTTGCCATAACTCATGCCATCCACATCATCAACCGTACATGCAGCCCAAAGCTAAAAGACAAATCCCCTTATGAAATCCTACACAATAGCCCACCTTCATTGAACTTCTCCGAGTATTTGGATGTTTGGCCTATGTCTCCACCTTGACTGCACACAGATCAAAATTCTCTCCACGTGCACGTAAGGTAGTATGCTTAGGTTATCGCATGGGTACCAAAGGATACTTACTCTATGATATTTCATCTAAAGACATTTTCATTTCAAGAAATGTCTTTTTCTATGAACACCACTTCCCTTTCCATGTAAACATAGACAGATCATCCCAAACCAGCTTACCTCTACCCAACATCATTCATGATCACACCACTGTACCAAACACTAATACAAATCAACCTAACCCATATCCAAATAATCAAAGCCCAAAAATTGTCCAAGTCGATGACACTCCAAACACTTCATCCAATTTATCTCTGCCACGTTTGCAAAACTCTCAAACTGATGGTGACAACAATTTAACAGATGTTGATCGGCATGCTTCTGATTCCTCCACACTACCACGTCGTTCTTCACGCATAAGGGTACCTCCACATTATCTTGAAGACTACCACTATAGTTTGTTTGTCGTTCACTCTACCCAATCAAGTCTAGGTAACATTTCTTCTTCTTTTATAACTCACCTATTATCAAATGTTATTTCTTGTAACTCTTGCAGAGAAGCTTATAAACATTTTTGCTTAAATGTTTCCACACACACTGAGCCCTCCTCATTTTCCTAAGCCATTAAACACGAAGAGTGGCGCAATGCCATGAATTCTGAACTCTCTGCTTTGACCTTCAATAATACATGGTCCATCGTTGATCTTCCTGATGGTAAAATACCCATTGGTTGTAAATGGGTATACAAGATCAAATATCGTTCTACTGGAGAGATTGAAAGGTATAAGGCTCGTTTTGTAGCGAAAGGGTTTACCCAACTTGAAGGTGTTGACTACTTCGATACCTTTTCACCAGTAGCCAAAATGACTTCCATCCGTGTTCTTCTTGCCATAGCTGCAAGCAAAGGCTGGCTTCTTGAACAGTTGGACGTTGATAATGCGTTTCTCCATGGTGACTTGAATGAGGAAGTTTACATGACCCTTCCTCAAAGTCTCTCTATTTCCAAGCCCAACCAAGCATGTCGTTTAAATAAGTTTCTATATGGTCTTAAACAAGCCAGTCACCAATGGTATAGTAAACTCTCCTCGGCTTTGGTTTCTCTTGGTTACATTCAAGCCCAAGAGGATCATTCCATGTTCACGCTTCAATCTGGCGACTCATTTATAGTCCTCTTAGTCTATGTGGATGACATTGTACTGTCAGGGAATTCTGCCTCCGATATTCGTCGTGTAAAGGAGTATCTCCACTCTCAGTTTCGCATTAAGGATTTGGGTTCACTCAGATATTTTTTGGGTCTTGAAGTATCTCGCACTACCCGTGGCATTTTGCTTAACCAACGCAAATATGCCCTTGAAATATTATCTGACACAGGCTTTCTTGCTGCTAAGCCTTGTACCACGCCTATGGATAGCAATGTTCAACTTAGTAGAACCATCGGCTTACCTTTATCTGATGGTTCTTCATACCGTCGTCTTGTTGGCAAACTTCTCTATCTCACCACTACTCGTCCGGATTTATGTTTTGTCGTTCAGCAACTGAGTCAATTCGTTGCTTCTCCTCTTGATACACATCATCATGCTGCTAATCGTGTTCTACGCTACATCAAGAGTGCACTAGCAACTGGCATTTTCTTTTCTGCTCGCGAAAATCTTCAAATTCATGCATTTGCCGATTCTGACTGGGCATCATGCCCTGATACTCGCCGTTCAGTTTCAGGCACGTGTATATTTATTGGATCATCTCTTGTAACTTGGCGGTCTAAGAAACAGTCAATTGTATCTCGTTCCTCTTCTGAAGCAGAGTACCGAGCATTAGCCTCCCTCTCATGTGAGCTCCAATGGCTGAAGCATTTATTTCAGGATCTTCATCTTCCTTGGGATAAAGCTGCTTCGGTTTTTTGTGACAACCATTCAGCCATCTATCTGGCTCATAACCCAGCCTTCCACGAACACTCCAAACATATTGAAATAGACTATCATGTTACTCGAGAAACGAATCCAATCTGGTCTTCTCTGTTTGCTTCCGGTGTCTTCTTTTGCATAGTTGGCCGATGTTTTTACTAAACTGTTGGCTATCAGATCATTTCAATCAGCCACTTCCAAGTTGGGCCTCCTCAATATACACAGCCCATCTTGCGGGGGGTATTACACCAGAATAAAGATCAGCCCAAAGCCCAACAACAGTCCAAGCCCAAATTGATGGTCCAGAAACTTGATTCCAAAAATGCAGCTGATATAATACATACACGTGGGCAGAATCATGATAGAATAGTCAAGTAGTTAATTTTGTTAAATCAATTAGATAAGTTAGTTTTTATTTCCCGCTAATTACGGTATTCAGTTTTGATTAGAACAGTAGCAATGACATGTATATATATCTCTGTAAGCTTCATTGCTTGCTTAATGAGAATTCTGCAGATTTTTTTACTCAGAGCACAATGCTCTTTATCTGCGTTTCTTGCTTTCTCAATATATGTAACTATGTCAGTTTACAAAGACATTTATTCTCCATAGAATGGGTGAAAATAACAGGACATGATTCAACTTCTTGTTAACTTGATTAAAGTTAAACATATAGGGAGCTACCTTCCATATTAGCGTCTAAGCTCACCTTTGCCATCTTCCTCATTAGTAATTCAGCCTTGTCTCTAACTCTTGCGGAACCCCTCACAGAAATATCAGCTAACACAGTTGAGAATTCTGGTAACATCAAAGCCTCAGTGACACAGTCTTCACTGTCATCAAAAAGGCGAAGAAGGATATCAGCAGCACCCTCCTTGCTCAACAAGGACCTCCCTTTCAACACACTTAACATTGAACTAATTATCTTATCAGTTTTCTTCAAACCATTTAACCCTTCATTGAACCTCGCAAGGAGACCAAGAACAGTAAGAGACGTTCCAGCCAAGTCCTCATTATCAGTGTTTTGTACAACTCCAAGTAGCACTGGAACTGCACCAGCTCGCACAGCCAAAGTGCAATTCCCATGGAACTGAACAAGCTCAGCCAAAGAACTCAAAAGGTGGTGGGAATCAGAGTCACGAGAGCTTTCAATAGCATGAACAAGAAACTGAACAGTACCTGCAACCCCAAATTTGGCTTTATTTTTATCAAGCATGGCCAAACTGCAAATCAATGAGGAGGCCAATTTGCAGGAATCAAGAGAACTTGATGGGCTAATGAGGGAATTAAGGTAATGAATGGTTTCCATATCTGCAAGAGACTGCTTTAGATCAGGATTAAGGGAAAGGTTAAAGAGGATCAACAAGGAAATCGTTTGGATAATGGGGGAGGAAGCATTTGTCAGTGTAGCTAATGTTGGGATTGCTCCATCTGTTTGAGCGAGCAAGGTTCTGTTTTGGGGACTGACCTTGGTGATGGAAGCCAGCGTTTGAAGGGCTTTCAACTGAGCTTCATGGGAGTCAGATTGAGCCAAGGAGAGACATTCACTAACGGTGTCAAAAAGACGAGATGATGACATGTTTTCTAGGCTTTTGATCCAAGTGTCCTTATGAATTTCAACCACAAGAGTTGTTGCCTTTTGAAGTATTTAAAATACTTGCTTAAACGTAAACTGTACATCTTTTATTATATAAATGAGGCAAACTGCAAACAGGTTACAAAAACGCAAATATGTGGAGATGATTTCAATGTTTTGTTAGCATTGGAAAATGCTCCACTTCTTTCTTAAGATCTTTGTCTGACTCTTAGGTGTCCTCGCACATTTAATCCATCTCTTCGTCCTTTCCACTTGGCAGGGAACGGGATTAGTGAATTAAAAGTTATATGCAGTGAACATTACACCCATGCAAATCCTAACTTATGCCGTTCCTTCTATTTAAATAACTGTAGGTATGATTAAGCACAAATTGGAGAACTCCACCACGACAGTTGCCAATTTAGTATCTTTTGGATAGGCTTTAAAAATACACTTTTAAATAAATAAATAAAACACAAAAATATTGACTGAAAAAAATACTTTAAAGACTTTTTTCCTGATTTGTTTTTCTTTCAAGAACAAAATTTTTGGCTTCCAAAAAAAAATTTCTTTTACACATAAGCACGAAATAAAACAAATAAAAAAATACTTTTTAAAAAAAAAAAATCCAATTGGACCGTTATATTAGTTGACAACAATGTCACTACGATATTAAAATGCAAACCATAGGACCAATAAGCTCTACAATCCTCTTGGCAATTATCTTGGTCATTGAGCACCAACGTGTTCCTATACTCCCCTACAACGGATGCCGTATACTGCTCATTTTTTTGGTATATTTTTTAAAGTGAGAAGAGGGTAGGTGGTGTCGGAAACAAATTGGTAATGCTTACCAAAATTTTATGAATTCAACATAACTAGGGCACCAACATCTGAGTCTCCAACTAACAAATGCCGAAAGAACCCCACATCTAAGGCTGCGTCCTAATATCACAAGTACCGTCTAACTTATTACAGTACTAGAATCTTTCAACATGCCATTCGCGGTCTATATAGGGAGGGGGAGGGGGAAGTGACATTCACGAATTCCAGCAAGCAAGCAAAACATGTGGAAGTTCAAAAATTAAAGCCTCCAGCTCATTAAAGGTGACAGTAACCCAAAACCCTATTTCACCTTTGGCCCGAGTAGGGAGAAACATCTCCATATGAGACCAGGCCTTTATTTCCATCTGGGCTTCTGGACGATGACCCTGACCGGTTGTCTCTGCTTGCTTTCCGTGGAGACACTGATTCCATGGACGACCTGGATTTTGAAGGACTCCTGCTCCGAGAAGATGACACCCGCCTATCCACACGAGGAGAGGGGCGAGATCGATAAGGCTCAACAGGGGAACGACTGCGAACTGGGCTACGGCTAGGGCTATATCGTCGAGCTCGATATCGTGGGCTGCGTGAAACAGATGGCGTCCTGCTCCTCCTGCTCCGGTACCTACGTAAAGATTTTCAACAAATCATTTAGGCCACTCAACACAGCGGCATAGGGAACTTAACAATAGGCAGTCTCAATAATAAATCGATTCATGATAAGAAATAAGTTATACGTCAGATACAAGATACATAGGGAGTGAGAATAAAAACCTTGGGGGAGTTCTTCCACGTGGTTGTGGGCTTCTGTAACGCCTAGGGGAATACCTTCTGTAAGTAGAATATCTGAGGACAGAAAGTGTGAAATGATTATTCTCACATTCAACTCTCAAAACTAAATACCACCTTAGCATGATGACTAATTAAAAACGACATACGACTTTACCTGTCACGGTCATTTCTTCCATTGTAGCGGTATGACCTCACAGGAGACCGAGAGGGGGTTCTATACCTTCTAGCATAAGAGTATCGTTCACTGAAACCTCTTCCCCTTCTGATACGTTTCGGCGAAGCATCAGGTGAAACACTCTTCGACACACTTCTCCCACGAGGTGTCCTTACCCTACGAACAGGGCTAGCACTCCTAGAATAACTGCGGCGATTGCTTCTACTTGGTGCACGGACAGGACTTCGGCTAATGCTCCGCTTTGAAAGGACCCTGCCAGAGCTTCTGCTTAAGCTTCTTGCAGGTGATCTAACTGGACTGCGGCTTACACTCTTTCTCAACACTCTTACAGGGCTTCTGCTGATTGTCTTTCGTGATGATGCTCTGGGAGAACTCCTGCTTCGCCTGCTTCGAGAAAGGGATCCTACGGGGCTGTCACTGACATTTCTAAGAGGACGAGCTCTCACAGGGCTTCCACTAACACTTCTCCCCCTCCTGCCCCCCATTGGGCTTCTACTGATGGTTCTGCTTGGACTCCTGCTGATGCTTCTAACGGGACTTTTGCTCAAACTCCTCCTTGACAGAGGAGAAGGGCTTCTAACACTTGGACCTCTGCTCAATCTCTTTTTTGGAGTAATACTTGGGCTCTTGGTCTCACTCCTACCAGGGCTAATACTCATACTCTTACTCATGGCTCGCTTAGGACTTATGCTTCGACTCCTGCTCATCAACTTTTAATAAATACCAGATGCGGAAGAAATAATAGGATAAGAAACAACGAAGGTGAGACAAAAGAGGACAGTTACCTAGATTTTCCCGAATGATCATCCATCACATCAGGCTGCCTCTCTTCACTTCTGTCAGATCTATAGTCAGCTCCAACGCCATTGCTATGCCGCTCTCCATTTTCCTTTGGGAACTTTTCCTCATTCTCTAGCAAACCCAATTCCTGCTCATTTTTATGATGTAAGGGAGGTACATCTTTCTCCACAGCTAAGGGAGAATTTATATCAGCTGCTACAAAATATGGTAGAAAAAATTGTGAAAAAAACAAGACATTATTCACACTGCCCAAAGAATTGAATAGCAAGACATTTATTTGGAACACTTAAATGACTTCAAAAGATACCTTTTTTCTCAGAATGATCTTTACGCTTCAGCCCTTTCCCTTGAGCATCAAGACTTTCACCATCAGAGCTACTGTCACTGTTACTCTCACTGTCTGAATCACTACCCAAATCCCTAATAACAGATGACAGACTCAGTGGTGACCATAAAAAAGCTCAAATTATAAGTGTGACTTGCTACATGTGTGGACATGTCCATGTTCACACAACAATGGTATAAGTGAGGAGAGTGCAAAGAAAACATCATTTACATGGAAAAGTAAAAAGATCCTACTCCTGACTCTTCAAATAAAGCATACAAAGTGACATGTCAAGAGCAATGAGTACAACTAAATACATATAGTAACTGCACTATTCATATAAATACACAAACCTCACAAACCTACCTCTTTCGTAACGTGTTTGCATACAAAAATAGTACAATAAACCCTACACAGGGCTGATTGACCAAAGTGATATACTTTTAAAAAAATTATTAAGTAATATAGTTTGAAAACTATTTACCAAGGCTATATAATTTGACCACTTTTGATTACTTTTGACCATTCAAAGCCCCACAAACATAACACATGCCCACTATGATCAAAAGTGGTCAAACTATACACTTTGGTAAATAGTTTTCAAACTATATTATTTTAATAATTTTATTAAGTATATCACTTCAATCAATCAGCCCCCCAACGCAACCATCTTGATCTAACGGCTATTTCAAGTTCATAAAAACAAACTAACAAGCAACAAGGATAGATGACTGAAATCTGAAACTCATAAATCATAGCCAAAGGTGTAATCAATATTGATTACCGTCTTGATTTACGCTTTGATCTCTTATCCCGTCTCCTTCGTCTCTTTTCACGGCGTTTATCTCTTCTTTTTCCACGTCTACGTTTATCTTTCCTAGATCTCTTTCTCTTTCTTCGCCTATCATCACTGGAGGAACTTATATAAGATGATGAGGACATATCTGACTCAGAATCACTATCAGTTTCCGAAGATTCCATCTCTGAATCTGAAGAACTGTCTGATTCAGATGAGTAGTATCTTCTCCTTTTCCTTCTGTCTTTTGAAGATTTTTTGTGCTTTCCCTTCCTCCGTGCTTCATGACTATTGGCTTCAGAAGATCCATCCCTTCCTATTTTTGATTTATTTACCTTCTTCCCATCTATAAATATAAAGATTCAAATCAAGAGATCAAATATATTTGAAAATTAAATACTGGGCCAGAACAGAGCACATTCAATTGAAGAAGAAAAACAAACACAAAATACATTATGTTCCAGCATTTAAAAAGTTGTAGACAGAAATTTCTGTAAGATTATTTGGGATTTAATAATCATCTTTCGTATTAGGAGTAGAACAAAATATTATTCAAAATGAGTTAAGTGATTCTCACCTTCACTATATTCACCACAATTAATAATTTTAACAGTTACTGTTGGATGTCCTTCTTCATCACCAACATCTTCAATTTTCTTCAATACAGCATGTCCTTGCACAAGATCCCCAAAGACTACATGCTTCCTGCAAAATGATAGCACAAATGAATAATCAGGCAATTTGTATCCCCCACCCCACACAAAAGAAACAGAACATGAGTAAAAAGTTAAATGCCACCAATTAAACAGATACACAAACCTATCAAGATGATGATCAGCTTTCAAAGTGATAATAAAATGAGAACCAAGAGTGTCACGGTCAGCAATTGCCATCGATAGAAGCCCTATCGAATCATGCCTTAGCCTAGGTGACTCATCTAAAATCAATCACAAATACAAACTACATAAATATTTGAGATATAACCATAGCACAAAGAATTCATTCAGTAGAATATGAGCTTATGAGCATGACTTAGCATTCTTACCTGGGAACTTCGAACCATATATGCTTTCTCCACCAGTACCTACAAAACATGGGAAAATGTGACGCAGGGATTACAGGAGAACCAAGAGGGGGGAAATAATACATCAAGGAAAATTATGAAAAATGCACTTGAGCCTACACTAAACAGCTAGCAATCATAGTAATATTTAAGAATTCAGAAACGCCACCAGAGGTACAGTATTTTATCAGCTACAATACTTTCCAGTCTTAAAAAAAAAAATACAGGCACCCACTAATCAAGGTTTATTAAAAATTAACATATTCACAGATATTAATATCAATATTAGCAATATCAAAACTAATTCAAATTACAAATCAAATAGCTTTAATACCTCCACTCAATAACAGGTCAATCTGTGTTCATGTAAAGGAACTTTGTTAATCATGTTCCTAATTGACTTAGAAAAGAAATTACCATTGTCACAGGAAACATGCAAATGGAACAAGGCTTGCAACTCGGACAACTGAATGATCAAATAATAAAAACATAAAGAAAGTGACTACATATATTGTATCAAATTGCAACCTTCAAAAAGTGTATAGGTAACTCATAATGGGAGGCAATGCATCAATTAATACGTACCATTTCGATTGATAAAATCACCACCCTGTAAAAGCAAAACCAACCATTAATACGTATGCATAACAACACTGAATAATGCATACAAAACGGGCTTGGGCATCCTGAAGCTTATTATAATTACGAGATGAATTACTTAGTAAGTACAACCTTAAAACTATATCACAAGAAAAGCAGTCGTGACCATCAGCCCTGTATCCTACAGCATAAACAATGGTAACAGGGACCACTACTAAGCCATGTTCAACCATAATGAGAAGACATATATATAGAACACTGCCTTGGAACAATCTAGATATAAGAATAAATACACAACATACCTGCACATATGAGCCTTTTATAATTCGATGGAAGAAAGAACCCTTGTAGTGTAGTGATTTTCCAGTATTTGGACTGACACCTCTTTCTCCTGAAAGAGGGATGAACATGTCACACAAAAAGGGAGGAACCGGTGGCTTGTTGATTAGATTGACAATCTTTAATCAAATTATCCAATTTCAACCAAAGGCAAGAACAATATTTTTAAGCAGGCAAAGTACATAAACAGGTCCAGGAACATGTTCTGTTGCTGGATAAGTAACTGTGACTGTAGAAAATGAAAGTTTTGAAAGGGAGAAGGAAAGATGCACTAAACAAAAGTCAAAATTGGAAAAATTTCTCATTCAAATCAAATTAATAATACCTGTACATAATGCACGAAAGTTTTCAGCAGTCTTGGGAGCATAATCATAGAAGAGCTGTGAGGGCAAGATGATCACTCGTTAGGTAAAATAATGCAAAAATTGCAGCATAAATACTAAATATAAAGGGGGAAAGTACCTCAAAAACCATCCTTTCAACAGGATCCCCATCGATCGACACATCCATAAAAACCAGGGGATTCTTGTTCTTTCTCATTGTCTTTGTCTTATTAATCAAAATTTAAAATAGCAACAATTGACCTGAGGTAACAAATCATTACTAAACAAACACCAATTATTCTTGGATCTGAAGTAACAATGCATCAATAAGGGGACAAAGATTAATTCTAGTTACATATCCAAAGTACCGAACAGCAGTTTCAAGCTAGACAAAATAATTTTTCCAACATCTACATGAATTCATGTCAAATTTAAAAGACAGACAAATATGGGCCCTATGGAACAATAGTAACAGGTAATTATAGGTATCCACACCCAAAGCTAGTGCAGTAACAAGTTAAGCATTGCACTGTGGCTCTATCAGTATGCTAGTATAAACCTTAATTTTCTTCCAACGTCGGGACACAAACAGTGTTCAAGTCAACCCACCAGAGTGAAATAGGGATTTGAAAAACAATATATATATATATATATATATATATATATATATATGATTAAAAAAGAACCGTTTCGGTTCGTCTCAATCTCAGACATCAAATCCTAACCAAGCCCATCGCCACAATCAACAACCGTTGATGATGAAATCCAGAAGAGAAACGGCAAAAGTTTCCAGTAAAACGTAGGAAGTTAAGAAATCCAGATCGGAAAGAAAATATTATACACAGTATCAAAGAAATTAGCAAATAGTAAGGTAGCAAGCGTTTAACATAAACCAACGAATGCAGTTAGAAGCATCAAATTAAGCAGCAAAGCTAAAACCCTAGCTAGATTCCCGGAAAAACCTCAGAGGAACAGAGTTATAGATAGATCAGTGCTAGGTTCGATTTAAATAATAAACAGAGGCGTTGTGCACGATGTACAAGGATTTACCAGAAGAGGTGAAGAACCAGCTCTTACCGTATAAACGTTTCCTTGGAGATGATGAGAGATGAAAACCTAGGCTTACATGAACGCAGGTTTATAAAGGAGCCGAGTCTAGCTGATTCCAGTGGAGTATGAAATTACCAGACTATCCATGCTATCGGTAACACGTTGGTGGGTCAGTGATGATGATTTGTGGGAAAATGGCTAATAGACAAATGTGACCCTTCTCGGCCTCCCATAGTCAAAGCGGCGTCGTCTCGTTATATAAATTTTATTTCTACCAGTTTATATATATATATATAGATATAGATATAAATAAAAATAAATTGTAAATATAATGTTGCTCGTATAATATAATGTTTATAAAATATTATAAACAAAAATAGATTATAAATATAACATTGCTTGTATAATATTATATATTCTACCAATTAGAAATGTATTGTCATGCTTCAAATTTTGAACTACAAATAGATAGTTGATTTTACGAAATAAAATCACACGTAAAAAAAAAAAACATTTTAAGTTGAATATTATTTTTTAGCACATATGTTATTAGGTTTAATTTTTCTTATATTATAGTAGATAAATTTATCTTTTACATGTATATAAAAATATGTAAGACTCGTTTTTTTCTCTCTTTTCTCCTCAATTGGCTTACATGGGTCCACTTTTATGTGTAATATATTTCCTATAACATGATAAACATTAAATTCATAATTATTATATTATTTTTATTTTCAAACTGAATTTTTATCATCATAACTCACCCAAAATTTTCCAACTTAATTCTCTTAGTGAACCTTGTGTTTCTTATTTTTTAAAAAGTTATATTTCTTGTAACAATATTTCCTTAAATTATAATCATTATTATTTTTATTTATTTACTATTATATAATCACCGTTGATTTTTTGATTTTTTTTGTAAAATAGTTGTTAATTATTATATATTTATAGTTATGCGCAAGGAAATATCGATTAAATATTTTGCTAAATTTTTTTTCTTGTCTATCTTTTGATATTTTACAAAAGTAACTAAATCATGGTAGTTCAGTTGGCGCATGTGAGTTAAAGTAATGGGGTGAAAGTATATGTTCGATCCTTCAAATATTATTTTTGGGAGGAGTTTCAAGCCTTAATTCTAGATTCGCCCCTAACAAAATTGTCTTCCGTAAAAAATATATGTGATTTATAAAATAAAAATAAAAAGTTCCATTCGTGTCATTCTTAATATGATCTATCGTAAACAGATTAAATACATCAAAATTGATTATCACTTACTCATAAACAATAACAAGGTGCTTTTGCATTGATCAAAATAGTCTCTAAGCATCAATTTGTTGATTTATTCACTAAGAAATAATCAGTTCCACTCTTTATTGCCCAAGTTAGGCATTGGGAATCCTCATGCTACAAAAAGAGATAATTTTGGGTTCCCTAAATAATATCTCCCAAAGTCTTTTTATTCTGAACAATATTATTTGTTTTTATTTCTTTATTCATTTTTTTGTAATTTGTCGTTATTTTATTTTATTTTTGGGTAGATACTTTGATACCAAATATTAACCGATGATTTTCGTTAATTTAATGATTATAATTTATTGGGTTATACTTATTATTTAATTATCAATTCATAATAAATTATAATCTTCAGATCGATAGAAATTAACGATTAATATTTGATGTTAAATTTTTTAGTTTGATAGCGATAACAAATGATTTTATTCCTTATTTATTTCTTAATAATGCTTAAGGAGAAGGAAATATTAACAGGAACTCATTTGGATGTGAGTTTAAAAATTACTTTTTAGGCTATCAACAAAAAAACTTTTTATACATTAATTTTTTATAATGAATATTTTAAGTTAAAAATATTGTGTATTTGGATGTAAATGTTTGACCCGAGTTAATTTTACCTTAAAAAAACTACTTAAATTTAAAACTAAACTTAAGAGCATAAAAATAGGTTTTTGACCCTTTTGCCCCTCATTAATTAATTAATAACCAATTTGCCCCTGATCCAGAACTATCCACCAACCTGCCCCCTTTTAGTCGACTACCTTGCTTTTTTAGTCGAGCAAATGGTCAAAATTCATAATGTGGACTACATGAAATATAGTCGACTAAAAAAGCACCTTGATCGACTACATTTTTGGGATATTTAGTCAACTAAGGCACGATATTTAGTCGACTAAATATCGACGGATTTGTTTTTAAAAAACCCCTCATTCGGTAGAGGGGTGTAGTGAAACCTAATCGACTAAGGAGAGCCCCAAACCCCAAATCCGCAGGAGCAGCTGAAGAACGCCCCAAACCCCTCCCCCAGGCGTGTGGATTGCACCAAAATCACGGTCCAAATCGTGAAATCTCAAGGATAGGTAAGGTTTCTTAACTTGCATTGTGTTTTAGGTTTTGAAATTTTTTTTATTTGTTTGCTATCCGAATTTTTGAACCCTAATCAAATTTTTTGTTTTAGGTTTTGTAACCCTAATCTACTAAGGTTTATTTTTTTGCATTGTGTGAATTTTTTGTTTGAAAAGTTTGTATGTGGGAAAAGTTTGCTTTTGGTTTACAGCCCTTATGTTGCAAGTTTTCATTACCATCATGACATGTTTCATATAGTTAAATGCTGACATGTTTCATTGTAGGTACCCTAAACAAATGACGGGCTGCAGAAGACCAAGCGATGAGGGTAATGAGTCACTTGAGAGACGCACCAAGCATAGGCAAGACCGGCCTTCTTCGTCAAGGCCACAAGACGAAGAGCCTAACATTGTTGACCTCCCGTATGGGTACCTGTTTGAGGACGACCCTGCCGTCCACCCAAGTATTTCCATTCTTCGGCAACAATGCCCTCACATACCAGGGACATCCATCATTATGGTGTCGACACTTCATCACAAATCTATGGTCATCACTTTTTGCCACAACGGCAGTACGGTGAGCCTTCATACAATATAATTTGACTGCATGTTGCATTTCAGATTTGCTACGAAACTCCTGATACAAATATAAAGGATCCCCTAATTGTCAGCCACCGTGATCATCATCGTCACCATACAATATCTTCGTATCATCATTAGGATGGGCCCAATTAATGAAGGAATAATGTGAGCTTTCATTCCAAAGTGGCTCGACCTCAGAACCTACGGATGCATTATAATGCCACCGTCAATACCATTCATAACAAAAAAAATAATTGCTAAATTAAATCTTTAAAAAACGAATCTTACCACTGCTAACAGGGTCAACACGAAGTGGTCTCGTAACCTGCAAACCCGGGGATGGTGAGCTTGTGTCTGCATCGAAATCACCCTCTACGTCAGTATCTGACGTGTCACCTAGCGGAATAACACTCTCAGGTTCACTGTCCTCATCGCTGTCCATATCAGCATCCTGCTCATCCTCATCTATTTCCCGCAGTGTTATATGACTTATGACAGGTGCAGGTGCAGATAAATCGACTACTCTTTTTTCATGACCAAAATACGGTTCACTTCTTGTATGCATGGATGCAGATGAAGATTGACCACAATCTAATTCAACATATATCTCAATAAAATTTTGAAATTTTCGGTCAACAATTGCATCTATGACACATTCGACATCTTCATCATCACATATATCGTTACCAATGTAGTAAATAGCATCCTTACCAACTGTAGTCTCTACCTTGGCAATCATCCGTTGAACGCATTGGCTGCCTTGCAGACCCAATTTTTGTTGAATTCTCCCTTTTAACTCATTGTATGTAGTGCCCCGTTTGATTTTCAATATTTTCGTTTTTCCTTCAAATTGAACACCATTGGGGCCTTCATAATGCTTTCCATCATAGTAGATCATTGCTACATACATGTTTGAACTTGTGCTCATCTTCCTCACGAAATTGGGACTAGGGTTCTGAAATTGGGGGTTTGGGTTCGGATTTTAGGGGTTTGGAATTGTGCAATGACAATGATTTCACAATATTAGGGCTGTAGAGATGGTGGGATGAAATACAATCGGATTGAGAGGATTACACATGAACAAAGGGAGCTATTTTGGTTTACACAACAACAACAATCGAAATGAGACCGAAAACATGGAAAATATAGGGTTTCAGTCGATATTTAGTCGACTAAATATCCCAAAAATGTAGTCGATCAAGATGCTTTTTTAGTCGACTATATTTTGTGTAGTCCACATTCTGAATTTTGACCATTTGCTCGACTAAAAAAGCAAGGTAGTCGACTAAAAGGGGGCAGGTTGGTGGATAGTTCTGGATCAGGGGAAAATTGGTTATTAATTAATTAATGAGGGGCAAAAGGGTCAAAAAGCCATAAAAAATAGCTAAACTATTTGATGATTATATACTTTTTTTTAATTTACAATTTAATTATAAGTTCAAGAATAAAGTGTTTGATAAAAAAAATTATGTAAACAAATTTTCTAATTAAAATTACCATCAATAATTATCAGTCTCTGTATTACTTGTTAAGAATAGTGTTAAGGCCTGTTTGGTGCACCAGATAAGAAGGATGGAATAATTTATCATATCATATTCTTATCTGTTGTTTGGTGAGACCAAGGAATAAGAAAAGCTTATCATGTTCACTTATTTTATCCTATTAGAGACCTGATAAGTTATCTTGTGGGAGACTCTGGGTTTGAATCGAATCGGAGAGGATAGGGGAAAATAGATTATTTTACTCAAAAACAAACCCTCTTTTCTCTCATACCCTAGTTAACTCTCAGCCAACCTTGTCACCGGACAATCCCCATACCCTAAAAAAGCCCCGCCATCGTTAGCCTCGGCTATCAGAACACCTCACTGGTTAGCCTGGTTCGGTCTGACCCAGGTTGTCTCCTCAAGTTTCCAACTTTGCTATCATGTCCAGCCTGTCGTTGAAGCTCTGGCGGAGCGGGCCATAACGGTGTCATCGGTTTGGAAGATGAAGCGGTTATTCAACGTAGGGTCGGAGAAGAAGTTGAAATAAGTATGATGTTTGACCGCTTGCTTTGGAAGGCTTATGTTTTTGCAAATAAAATATTTGCAGATAAAATAAAAAAAATGCATATAAGGATATGGAAATAATCGATCCTGATGATGATTTTGTTTAGGTTCATGACTATCACTTGATGGTTTTGCCTACATTCCTGAGAAAGTGGTATAATCGAGTTAAACTTGGATTATTTCTTCAACGTAGTGAACGACTTAGCAGAAAAGATGATAAAGCAAATAACGGAAATGGAAATAGGGTTCCCTTAACATAATGGGTTCAGTAAATGACAAGATATTAACACAATGGGTTCAGTAAACGACAAAATATTATCTGGGTAGAAATCGGTTCATGGGTTCAACTAGAAATTTGTTTATAAATCTGGGTAGAATGTTTCTCGTTAGCAAAATCCCCAAATAAAAAAAAGGACAACAAAAGAATAATAGACCATACAGGGTATTTTTGTAAGGGATACTTTTGTCAATATTTATCATATCCTAATATTATCTGGTCACTGCAAACCAACGTTATTAAATCCGGACCGGTGATCGACCCGGTCGGGGTACCGGGTCAGTGGGTCACTGGTTCAACCGCATGAACCGGATATATATATAAATTTATATTTTATACTTAATTATATAATAAATATTTTAAATGGTGCAAGTGAATTAAGAACCAAATGTAGTCTAGTGGTAAAGACTATAATTTATATCTTCATAACAAGGGTTCGATTCCCACTAAATGTTATTTTGAAATAATTCTATTAACTGATAATATATATATATATATATATATATATATATATATATATATATATATATATATATATATTAAATGGTGCATAATAACCAACAAACAAACTCAGCCCGGTGGTAAGTTATTGTTGGGCATTCTCATGAGACTCGAGTTCGAATCCCAGCGGTTTCAACATTGAAAATATTTTTCCGAAAACCGGTTTGAGCTATAAAACCGTTTCACCGGGTCGATCGCTTGTCCGGTCCATTGCAAGAATCAGACCGGTTGATGGGCCGGTTTCTGGGTCAACCGGTCAGAATCTTACTCTTAGTGCCTGTTTGGATCCTCTCTTTTTTAAGCTAAAAGCTATTTATAAGCATAAGCTAGGCCAAACAAGTTTTGAGAAAAGCTCTTATAATGAAAAGCTATTTTTTTATAATGAAGAAAAAAGCTGAAAACTAAAAGTTCCTAGGAGGAGCTTTTTTTTAAGCTCTTATCTGTTTTTCTTGAATTGTAATATGTGCTTTTAAGTAAATTTTAAGCTAAAAATTTTATGTAATTTCCAAACAGCTTTTAGCTTCTTTTTTAAGCTTTTTTTTAGCTTTAGCTTATAAGTAGCTTCTAGCTTAAAAATAAGAGGTACAAACAAGCTCTTAATATAATTTTATCATAGGATAATGTAATTTTATCAGACTCTTAATCCAGTGCACATCAAACACATGATGTAATATGTGCTTATCTGGTCAATATCATTTCCTATCCTTATTCAGCCCTCTTATCCTATTTGTCTTTATCCTATCATGTCCACCAAACGCAATATTTCATTATATTTTCTTTCCTTTTTTGTTTGTAAACAATATTTTCTTTCCTTTTATTTATATAACTAGTGAATTACCCGTGCGTTTCACGGAGGAAAAAAAATCGATTTGTTTGTCTCGTAAGAACTAACGCAACACATGCAAGATGCCGAACCTACATTTTTTATCCTTCAGTATAAAAGGAATGAATGAGTAATAATGTACAAATGAAAGTATGAAAGAAAAAGGCACACGAACAAATGAGTACAAATAAAAACTGTCATAATAATACCTCCATATATTCATGACGATGGAATATTGTTTGTTCAAAAATAGCAGTTAGCAATATACCATGTGTGTATGAAAAATGATTCCTGCATGAGTAGAAAAGGTTAGCAGTTAAAAAAACCAAACGGTAACGAAAATAAGTAAAAAAACACTCCATTGCCATTTTTTTTGTCTTTACCTGTACCAAGCAGTGATGTTATGTCATAGTAGACAGAAGGAAATTCACGACATTAATCTTTGAAATACTTCCTTGTAAACTATATTAAGGGTATTATTTGTGACACAACTGTTTTCATCAAGTATCAATATCTTCAATCCACGCTTGCTCTTTAATCTAGACAGTACCACATATAATTGCCCATGAGTGAAGACAGGTTTGGGGAGATAAATTGCACATGAGAAAGAGATTGTCATTGGCTCTTATTGATAGTCATGGCAAATGAAACAATCAGAGAGAATTGTCTTCTTTGGAAGTTTATAGGAAATGTGTGACTTGATGGGCTCATCGTCATTCTAGGGATTAACACAGTTTCACCTATATTGCTTCCTGTAAGAACAATTGCCTGAACAACATGATCCCCCAATTTTGTAATGAGCAGCCTTGTGCCATTGCACAAACCTCTGGACTGATCAATATTTCTCAATAGCATTACTAGAACTTTAACCTTCAAGGTTAATTTATGATCAGGAATCCCCGAACACGATAATGTATTTAAGATCTCAGGTGTGAATTCATCATCTTCAACAGAGGAAGCCACATCTTGCTTCAGAATTTTATGAGAACTCAAAAATATCCTTTCTTCACCAGGAATCATCGACATCAGGTGCTCGTTCAGCATAGCAACATCGGACAATTTAGGAGTTAAGATAACACGTTCTTTGAAAAACGTTGGATCTGAAATATTATCCAAGAGATTCGGATAAACAAAATTAACCATATCTGAAACGGGATCATCTGATGCTGTAATCAACAATTCATCTAGAATTGTTATTATAGATTCTCCATCTTCATCATCTCCAAGATCACCATCCCCAACTTTAAGGAGCCACTCAAAAAATTCTCTTATTTCCTTCACATCATCAATGGTACTTCCAGAATTAAGACGCATGTTCTTGGTCAAAGTTAATAAATGACAATAGGACCATAGATGAGAAGAATTTATGGTTGCATTTACTGTCTCCTGTCTGCTGCCGTGAGGAATGACAGGTAATATTTGCCGAAAGTCACCGCCTAGAACTACAATTTTTCCACCAAATGGCATATCAAGGCAGCTCGTGTCAGAAAATCTAAGAACATCTCTAAGTGTTCTATCCAGAGCCTCAAAACAAAATCTATGCACCATTGGTGCTTCATCCCAAATGATTAACTTCGTTTTAGACAGCAACTCTGCTATAGTAGAATTTGGCTTGATGTTATACGTTGAATCCTCATTGATCTGAATAGGAATACGAAATCTAGAATGTGTTGTTCGTCCTCCAGGAAGAAGAAGGGAAGCAATTATGCTAGAAGCAACATTAAGTATTATTTCAGCTTTTGATATAACAAATGCTGAAAGAGTTCCAAATAAATGTTTTCCTGTACCACCAAATCCATATAGAAAGAATAACCCTCCTTTACCTGGTGTAACTGCCGAAATGATTTTGTCATATACAACTCTCTGCTCATCAGTGAGGGAATTCAATAGTCTTTCATGCTCTTCTCCCAATGAAAATGTGCCATACATTAATTCATCAACCACTAATCTATTCTGCATATCAAACAACGATTCCCTGGTGATGTGAGGCATTGACGGGTAATCAGAGAGGCATTTACCATTGCTCTGCAGCACCTTATCAATTTCTGCATGTGTTATGTTTTTTATACTTTCTTCGGTAAGAAGCGCATCTAAAAAAACCATAAAATACAAAGGAAAAAATAGTTAAAAATAACAAAGAGAAAGATATAAAGAAAAGAACAAAACCAAAATAAATAATAAAGCAACATATGCTGAATTATGGTAAAAAAATTGCGAAATAAACAGTAATGCAACATATACTAATTTAAGTTTTTAAAAAATATAAATGCGTTAAATATTATCACAACACGTACCTTGAAGCCCTATTCTTTTCCTATGGTGATAAAGAACATCGTCGGATAAAAATTTCCAACACTCTTCCCAAACTTTTTCAGGCCTGTTCATTGAGTTGGCAAATAACAATAGAGCAAACAAAGATCTAAGATAAGCAGCAGAACCCCATGAATTTGCCTTTTTAATTGCATCAATATACTCATTGTCATCATCTAGAAGTCCTAAAGAATAGCAGACATCCTTAAATGTAGGAAAAAGCACGCCATTGATTGTTTTAAGATCTTCATAACTGGTACACCCTCTTTGAAAATTAAGCAACGTGCAAAGATAGGAATCTTCTCCATTATTGGCAGAAAAATGATTTATTCTCCCAATTGAAAATCCCATTTTTCTAGGATTCCATTCATGAGTTTGGTTTTTGTAAACAAATTCAGTCGGGTACTCTGCATAAGTTAGATGCCTACCTTCTGGATATTTTTTATTTGCATCCATCCAAGACTCAAAGATTGATAGTCTGGACTCCGCCCTTGTCTTGACATCAGAAAATGAAGCATTATCACTGAAAATAATGTTCTTTTCATTGGGCAGATGAAATGGCAATCTCTGAACAGGGGGGTACCTGGAATGAATGTCAAATCCAAAAATTCTCCAAGCAACTTCACATGCGGAGACATACCTATAATAAATAAATAATTAAAACAACAAAGTTGAAAGATCATGAAAAAAAAACGTGTTGATTTTTGGGAGAAGCAAAATAAGATAAGAGAAAATTTTGAGTACCTGTAGTCATAAAACATTTTGATTCCATCTTCTATGTGATGTACGACAGCTGTTACTCTATCATTCCCTTTGTGAATGTATTTAAAAAGATATTTAATAGCACTTCTCTGGCAAGTATATTCAACATTGATATGAGCCTGATACTTTAAAAGAAGTTGTGCATTATATGGCACAATATAACGATTATCAAGTTCAACACCATTTTTGTTCACAACTCTCGCATCATTTCTTCTTTTGTAATGAGGGAATCCATCGTCATCAATAGAAGTACAGGAACAGAAGTTTTTTGGAAAAAAATTTGAACACCGTCCGTCCTTCATGCAAGGAGATTTGTAATTTTCAGGACCACATGGACCATGTATCATGTAATTTGTGACAGCTTGAAACAGCAAAGGATTAGAATCCTTGTCAGGAATTTCCGCTGAAATCAATTTATCAATATCAAAAGCACTTTTAGGCTTGTTTGAAGGGTGCAAGAATAGCAGAATATGAGCATGAGGTAGTTCGCGCTTTTGAAATTCGATTGTACAAACATCTGTTACATTAACCAAAATACAACAGAAATAATTATTAGAAAATAACAATGTTATATATAGATTTCTTGCATGTCATGATAAATTCCCTTTAAAAATTGATTTAAATTATGAATAAAAAATAAATAAGTTTAGCATATACTTACATGCAATAACTTTACCAAGAACATTTTTTTTCCTCAAATCATGTAACATTTCGTCTAATTTGAACTTGAATACTCTGCATAGAATATCAGGCCTATCTTCAGGGCTAAGCTGTCTAGCCTTTACAACTCGTGTGATTTCTGGCCACTTAGGATTGCAGGTAATTGTTATAAAAAGATGAGGATACCCAGCCCAACGGCAAATTGCAAAAGCATCTTTACAATTTTCAGCCATATATCTAGGTCCGCCTGTGAACGAAGTAGGTATAATGATACGCTTTCCAGTATTTACGGCTGCATCTTCACCTCTGTCAAATGAATGTTTTATATTTTTGTACAGCTCAGCTCTGAGATGACTCTGGTTATATCGAATGAAATTAAGCCGTTCAAACTCAATCATAGTGTACGCATCAACCAGGAATTGTTGGAAAAGTTTCTTTGATCGAAGGAGAATTTCTGACTCTCCTAATTGCATCTGAAGTCGAAAAGAAAAGAATTCCTTCATGCTGATAACAACTCTTGCATTAGTCCTACCACTGGACACGGAAATACGCTGGACATCGTTGCGATAACCGTCTTCACCGTATGGAAATAACAATGGATACTGCAAGCCAAGATATAATGGATGCTTCACATCGATGCGCTGCAGTACTCTATCTTGGGTCTCAATAATGATATCCCTATCACACATAGCACTGTCTATATCTCCAACAATCAAAACGGCAACTTCGGATGATGTCGGAAGATTATAAACTCTTTCATCACTACCACGCTTTCAAATAAGCCTCAACTTCACACCATTAAAGTCATCTTCTTTATAACGGTCTCTAGCGCACCGGAAAGACTAAGCTATACTGTTGTGCTTGTCCAACATCTGCTTCAACAATAGGATAATTTCGGGATCGAGCTTATCTTCAGTACTCGTGGAACTGCAAATATAATTACAAAATCAATAATTCGCTAATATGAAATAAACATAAAAATATAAACCATAAATGAACAATAACATTTTGTCAGAAAAGGAATATACCTTAGACAACCCAGTCTGTTGTCCACTTCATGGTCAGTATCATATATATACAGCTGAGCAAATTTTGGAGTCTGACTATCAGCTGGGAGAAGACTACCCATTAAATGATGAACTCGCCCCCCCAACTCTAAAACAGTATGGGCTAGAACCTTGATTTACTGATCCATCCACTTTTGCTCCAAAGGATGTGAAGGAAAAAATCATATTGTACGCTCTAATATTTCGCAAAAAATGGCGGCTCCTTGCATTTGAATTAACATACAATTGAAGCAAAGTATCTGGAGCAGCTTTCAATAAAGGAAGTTTAACTTTTCCATTGCCACATCATAAACTAAATTGTGGTGTACTTGGCTTACGATCCTTCTTATTTCTCTCTTCATACCACATGTTTGCTCCACAATGGTCACAAACAAAAGTAAGATCCCGAGCGTCCCAATATTCTAAAAAATTACAAAAAATCAAAAAGAAATGAAAATAAATACCATCATTGTTAGAAGTCGTGGTAGGCACATTGGAATTATTGATTTCATATCTGTTATACAAAGAAAAAATGGATTGAGAACAAAAAAAATACATTTCAATACCAATTTTTTTATGTATTTAAAGAAAAAAAGGTACAATAATCAAACACAAAGCAAGTAAATAATAAAAAAGTTTAAAATTAATACAAAGACCGTTGCTGATAGAAATCATATTTGGCATATTGGAATTATTTATATGCATATTTGCAACAACAAAAAATGTAAATAATAAAAAAGACAGCCCAACACGATTTTATTTTTCCAATATATTAAATTTAGCAATTGTGCACCTTCACTGGTAGAGGTAAGGTCTGACACATTCTGTCATTGATTTCAGAATCTGCAACAACATTGAGAAATTTAAAAAATGAGAAAAATAAAGTTTCATATAATGAATGAAGCAAATGGTCTCCATTTGTACTATAAGTAGGAATCAACAGAGTACATGTATTAATTTTTTTTATAACACATGGTTATATTGCATTTGACTCAAGGACGAATTACCTGTTAAGTCAAGCATCTTTGGTATATCGTTTATCGCTACACATTGCTTAGAGTTTTTTTTTTTAACCATTAATCCTTTCCGCCTAATTGTAGCATTTTGGCCAACTAAAAAAAAAAAAACTTTAAGCATTGTAATTTTGCATTTGTAGTTGACATGAAATATTACCTTATATAACCCTATCTAAAATGCTTAATTTACATAAAAATTACCTTCCATGTGAGGAGAATGAATATAATCTTTAGCAATGTTTGATGTAACATTCGACAGAGTATGCCTTCTTTTATTTCGAGTGTTAGAGTCAACCATTTATTTTCAAATGCACTGCTTGGTTAAAAAAAAAATTAACATATGATTCATAAGTTGGGCTTGCCTTTTATACGAAAAGTAACATGCGTGAAGATATAACGCATAAAAATACACATATGCAAGTACCTGGCAACGGTTGACGGAGGAAACAGAGTTACATTTTCTAAGCAACATAGATAAAGTGAATTAGATGCCAACACAACCTCCTTTTTTTTCGTAACAACAATAAAAATTCTTACAGGCAAAAGAGAGTTACGTACCATTAGTTATATCACAAAGATGTTGTCTGCCGCATGTAAACTCATTTCGTTCAGTGGTGATCTGAGTAAGGTTGTAATTTTTAAAACAGAAAAAAAAAAGAATGAATGAATAATAATAAAATTTAAATGAATCAGCGGACTTGCAATAAAATTACCTGCCAATGGTGGACGCAGATAACGGAGAAATATTTTCTACATAAAAAATACAGATTTCATTAAATATAAGAACACAACTAATCACAGTTCATACTCTTATAACACACGGTTGCAGTTCAATTTAGGTGGACATGAATTACCTGTTAAGGGAAGCATACGTGGTACATCGTGTGATGTTACATATGTCTTAGAAGTTTTCCTTTGAACCATTATACCTTTTCGCCTTAATCTGGCATATTTGCTATCTAAAAAATGTAAAAAAAAAAACAACAACAAAATGTTAACCACTTTAAGTTTCATACAGACTTCATATGAAATATTAGATTATCCTTTTATAAGAAACGTGTAATTTACAAAAAGACATTACCTTCCGTGGGAGGAGAATGAATATAATCTATAGCAATGGTTGATCTAACACTCGACATAGTATGCTTATTATTTTCGCAGGCACTGCTTGGTTAAAAAAAAGATTTAACATCTTATAAGAAAAGTAACATGCGCTAAAAGTTAAGGCCAAGTAAACACACATAATGTACCTGCCAACGGGTGACGGAGTCAACTGAGTTAGATTTTCTACGCAATAGAGATACAATACATTAGATGACAACACAACTATGGGAGCAAAAAAAAAAATTGACATAATATAATTTTTTCATTTTCTACGTAACAACAATCAAAATTCTGTACAGGAGAAAAATAGTTACGTACCATTAGCAGTTTTTTTTTGAACCATTATACCTTTCTGCCTTAATCTAGCCTTTTTGCTATCTAAAAAATGTAATTTAAAAAAAAAACAAAAAAAATGTTAAAAATATAACTTTAATACAGGCTTTGTATGAAATTTGAATTATATATGTATAACAAATGCAGAATTTACAGAA
>NW_026898285.1:0-50255 GCF_033153095.1 Gastrolobium bilobum
GTTTGCTAAGCGGAATTAGAGTTCTTTAATAGTATTTTAGAGACTAAAAAATTTCGCTTTTACCTTGCCAATTAAAACTAAAGTAGGGGATCTGGTTAATTACAAAAATCAGAGTACACAAAATTTCTTAAACTTATTAAAAATATAAATTTCCTGATAGACCTTGCTGTCTTTAAAAATTCGTATAAAATCCAGTTCAGCGATTCAAAAATATATTCTTTGTAATCTGGAAACTAGACATCTGGGGCTTCACGTTAATATAAAATAATAGTGATTTGGAGTTCGTTTGCCCCTCGAAACATAACTCGCAAAATAAGAGAGAAAATAGTGGAAATATCACAAATGTCCTGGCTGGTAAAATTCATAATAAATCGATCTTTCAGAATTTCTTTGCAAGGTTTATATATAATGAAACTAGACACCTGGGGCTACCCGTGCATATAAATTATAAGAAAATCGGAGGTTCGTAGCCCCTGTACGACAACTTACAAAGTGCTCGCAAGGACTTTTCAAAACTCAGCATTTAGATAACATGTCAAAATCCTTTTCGCAAACGTTTCAACATCTGTTTCCAAAATACTTGCTGGTCATAAAATCGTAATGCAATAATAAAATCATAGTTCACAATAATAAAAGCTTCTCAATTTCATACAGTCATCCATAAAATATCACATCAATAGCAGCATGCCCAAACAGTAGAAACCAACAGCAAATATCCAAGTCCTCAAAAGCTTTTACGTCCTCCTGCCACTTTGTAAAAATAGCAGCCCCAAAGGGGTGAGAGAAAATCCCAGTAGTGTGGCAACAAAACCATAATGCAACAATATTAACTAGGCACAAAATCATAAATAGTCACTTCAAACATTTAATCCTTTTCATCATATATCATAACGCGTATATAACGCCCTTTTTCCTTTACGCTCATAGCACCGTCGTGCGCGTAGCATCACAGTGGGTATTCCTAATGGCTCCCATGAAGGTGAATACATGTCCTCAATACAAATATATATATTCAAGATGTCATGAATCAAGTATACATGCCATGTTATGCAATCGCACCAAACAGAAAAATGTATTATGATGTAAAATGCATGCATATATCATATCATCCTTTCATATTCTTACCATTGGCTCATCATCATCATAACATACATAGAACAAATGTGAGCAACACATCACAATTCCATACACTAGCCAATAGTCACATTAGGTAATACCGCCTACACATACCTGTGACGTTTACAACTTTTTAAACAGACGTATCACCAATTCAGTCCACTTTCTTAGGAGTTCGCGGACCTAAACCAATATATAACAAAATCAGAATTTTATTTGACATTATTCCTATATGTTACATAGAGTTCCCATTCTTCTAAGTCCTTGGTTCCCAATCGGTTTCCATGCTAACACTTCCCATGATTTCAAATTAATCACCATACTCTTTAACCCTTGGATTAACTCGAGTTTCGTGCTTTCTATTTGGATTATAATTTCTGCCTTTGATTTTATCTTACCAATTATATCAACTAACAACTTCCCAAAGTCTATACAGGTTCGGTTTGCACATGCAGAACCTAGGAGCTCAAACTTTTCATTTATATCACAGGTTCTATGTGCCTCGGGGTGACTATGAGATTTAATCATATTGTCCCAAATTAGTTCTTGATACATTCTAAGCTTAGTTCAGCGGTTAGGGCTTATAACTTTCTCTCAATAATTCTTCCAATAACTTAATCATGGATAATTAAACATTCAGTATTTCGTCCTCCTTAGTTTAATGTATTCCCAAACCATGAACATCCTTCAATTCCAATAAAAGTACCACAAATAATGAGGCCGTCTTCCAAGCCCCAAAATAAAGTCTTTATATATGCATACACTAAGGTTGTGTTTCACACAACTAAGCAGAAATCAAAAGGGAACGACAACAATAAAAAGTCCTCCTTTGATGCATGTGAGGCCGAGACAATGAGGAATATAGGGACTTGGTTTATGTTATGTTACCTTAACTAGACATTCATTATCAGAATTTAGTAGAACCAAAACAGTACTTGTTATCTTTTAATTAATTATTTTTTTCCATCTAATTACACAACTTTAACATAGTAAACAGCCACTTTAAACCACATGAAATTCCAATTTAAACATATCTCATTAGAGTACATCATTCTCATCATTAATCATCATGTTCCTCAATCAATCGTATCACTTATAGGATAATGATCCAACATTTAACATAGACATTCAGTTGACAACAACTCATGGCCTACCTTCCTATATGGCCGTGGGTAATACTCATCATTATTATGGATTTTTCATTCATTTTCTAATAATCTCATATTCAAATCAACTTATAGCTCATAAAAAAAACGTATTTACATCAATGCAAGGTACCCATTTACCGTATCGAATAATTAACTCTCACCAATTTAAAAACTCTAGTTCATGAGCATGAAAACCGAGAAAGAACAAAGGGGAAATAAAAAGGTTTCCCTAGGAGTTTTCCTTTTGGCTTCTAATTAGTATCTTCACTTCAATCAACAAAACAGAAAAATAAAATACGGAACAGCCCACACACTCTCACACGCTGAAATTAGAAAACAGTAAGGTGTGAATCACTCACTTGTTCTTGCATGCAGTGGAAAGTAGGTCCGAATTCTAAAGATGATGGTTCTTTCCTAGATAGACTTCAGGTTTTGCTGCTGCATGCAGAGGAGGTGCGACTCCATAGAGGCAGAGTCATGTTCCAGACAAAAAGAAAAGCATGGTCAGAAGTCGGTCTATGTAGGAGAGAATAAGGAGGCAACGAAAATTACCTCGCCTTCCTTATGCGAAATGGACGGTGAGCACAAGGACAGAAGGAGTGTTGAACTCCGTTTCATCTTGCATGCAAAACAAAAATCCTCGTCCAGCCAAAGGGAGAAAAATGAGCAAGAAATGGTGAAGAAGCAGCTCATGGCACACTTTCCATGGCTGTTGTAGCTCAGCCGAACCAAGGAGAGCAAGGGAAAAGGGGACTTAGATGGTAACTCTCCTTACCATAAATTCACGGTCTTTGTGGTGTAGGTGAGAGGGGAGAGATGAGAACCTAATTCTCCTTGAAGTTCTTCTGTGTGCGTTTTCTATTTTAGAGGGAATGGTTGGACTGAGTTTCGATTCAGAATGAAAGACAAGTGTTCAGCCGTGGAGTTCCACCTTAGACGCATAGAGAAAAGGGTATAATGAGAAGGATGTCTGATCCTAATTAAGGTGATTGAAGTCTGAATACATTAACTCAAGAGTTCAGATTTGTTTACTCCTAAAATGTACACAAGCCGTGATTGAATAATGAAGAGTGTGTGTGAGGACTTGCTATCCAATGAGAATACATGCATGTGGATTTTAGGCCAATGAGCATTTAGCATTCAGATGCTTAGGATAACCTAAGAGATGAACTTAAGAGAAACTTTGGGCTGAAGTATGTCCCCTACCAAGGTCTTGGGCCGTGACCCTTAAAAGGCCTGGGGAAAGTTTTGTCCTCTAATGGGTCACAATTTCACATACCTTCTAAGAATTATCTAGGATTTTATTAAGGGATATATCTTAAAATTAAACCTCTCCTCTTTAACTAGGACATTGAATTCCTAAATATATATAAATTGACCATGATTGTAGCAAATAAATAATTTTCCCTAAATTAACTAAATTCCATCCTAATCAATATTTTAATTTCCCAACCTTTATTCCTCTAAAATATAATTAACCTACTTTTCATTAATTAAGTTTAGTCCACACAATATATATATATATAAATTAATATATTTCCAATTCAGGACAAACTTCTATGTCCCTAAATAACATTTATATAATTCTCTAAATTTGCGGATGTTACAGTACTGGATTGGGAGAAGCCCAAGACAGTCACGAAGGTGAGGAGCTTCTTAGGTTTGGCAGGTTACTATCTGAGGTTCATCAAGGGTTTCTCCATGATGGTTCTCCTTTTGACTCGCCTTACCCGAAAGGAGACTCCATTTGTGTGGACTCACGAGTGTGAGGCGTGCTTTCAGGAGTTGAAGGAGAGATTGACTTCTTCACCTGTGTTGATCCTTCCTGATCCTGAGGAGCAGTTTGAGCTTTACTGTGATGCTTCTGGAAAGGGGCTAGGTTGTGTGTTGATGCAGCCTGGTAGAGCTGTTGCTTTTGCTTCGAGGCAGTTGAAGCCTCATGAGGAGAACTACCCGACTCATGATTTGGAGTTGGCTGCGATTGTGTTTGCTTTCAAGATTTGGAGGCATTATCTTTTTGGTTTGAGATTTGTGGTGTTCAATGACCACAAGAGTTTGAAGTACCTGTTCGACCAGAAGGAGTTGAACATGAGGCAGAGGAGATGGATGGAATTCATTAAGGACTACGACTTCGAGCTAAGGTATCATCCTGGCAAGGCCAATGTGGTAGCTGATGCTTTGAGTCAGAAATCCAGTAGTTCATCCAGTTTGTTACTTGGTAACTTTGATGTGGTTGAGAAGTTTCAAAACTTGGCAGTGACCGCTCCGTGTGGGAGTGTACTTCTCGAGTTGGAAGCAACAGATGTAGTGAACGAGCTGCTAGAAAACATCAAAGAGGCACAAGTTCAGAGAGAGTGTCTGGATTATATGAAGAACCAAGACGGTGTGTCTTGGAATGGTGATGGATTGCTTTTATTTCAGCAGAGGATTGTAGTTCCTCGAGGTCCGTTGGCAGAAGAGGTTATGGCAGAAGGCCATAAGGGTCAGTTTTCTGTTCATCCTGGTGCTACGAAGATGTACCAAGACCTGAAGAGAAATTTCTGGTGGCCAGGAATGAAGAAGGACATAGCTGTTTATGTGTCCAAGTGTTTGATCTGCCAGAAGGTGAAGATTGAACACCAGAAGCCGTCTGGTAAACTCCAACCTCTTGAGATTCCAGAGTGGAATTGGGAGAGTATTTCCATGGACTTTGTTGTGGGTTTGCCGAAGACTCAGGTTGGCTGTGACTCGATATGGGTCATTGTGGACAGATTGACAAAGTCTGCCCATTTTCTTCCAGTGAAGGTGAGCTTCACTACAGAGCAGTTGGCCAAACTGTATGTTCGTGAGATCGTGAGGCTTCACGGGGTGCCCGAGAGTATCATTAGTGATAGGGACCCGAAGTTCACATCTCGGTTCTGGGAGGCGCTGCAGGGAGCTTTTGGTACGCAGTTGAGACTGAGTACAACCTATCACCATCAGACTGATGGACAGACTGAGCGGACTATCCAGACATTGGAGGACATGTTGCGGGCTTGCACGTTGGAGCAGGGCTCGGCATAGGATAAGTACCTTCCATTGGTGGAGTTTTCGTATAACAACAGTTTCCATGCTAGCCTGGGCATGGCACCATACGAGGCGCTCTACGGTAGGAGGTGTCGTACACCTATCTGCTGGTCTGAGGTTGGGGATCGTGAGTTGTTTGGCTTGGACTTTGTCCAAGATACCACCCTGCAGATCCAGATGATCAGGGAAAAGCTGAAGCAGGCGCAGAATTATTAGAAGAGCTACTACGATGTCAAGCATCGACCACTGGAGTTCAGTGAGGGTGAGCACGTGTTTGTGAGACTTTCACCTGTTACCGGTGTTGGACGGGAACTCGGAGTGAGGAAGCTGAGCCCGTGTTTATTGGTCCATACCAGATTCTTGGTAGAGTAGGACCTGTTGCCTACCGGCTTGCCTTGCCTCCGAACCTGGCTAACATCCATGACGTGTTTCACGTGTCTCAACTTCGGAGGTACATAGCAGATCCGTCGCATATGGTGCAACCGGATGATGTAGAGGTTCGGGGAGAACCTAAAGATTCCCGTCGTACCACTAAAGATTCTCGATCGTGGCGAGAAGCAGCTGAGGAGCAAGATCATTCCGATGGTCAAAGTGCAGTGGACCGGAAGGACTCCTGAGGAGTGTACTTGGGAGCGTGAGGACGAGCTTCTCCGACAGTACCCCGAGTTTCGACCAGGTATGTTTCTAATTTTGAGGTCAAAATCCTAAAAAGGTGGGGTGAATGTAAGAACCTGCACCGTTAATTAAGGAATTTAATTAATAAATTATGCAAAATTAGGAAATGATTTCATAATTGACCCTAATAATTATTATGAGGCTTTAATAAGTATTGTGAGTGAGTAATAATGCTGAAAGTCGCTTTTAGGAAGAAAAATGCAGATACCGATTCTGCTAGTCGGTATAAATGCGTACCGAAAAAGTATCCCGGAAAATTTATGTAAGTGCATGAAAATTACTAGAATAATGTGTAGGACTTGTAAAACGAGTTTCAAGTCCAAATAATGAGATCTGGTGCTAAAAACCGGTACTGGCTTTGAAAAGCGCGTACCGGAAAGGTGCTCAGAAAAATATAAGAAAAAAATGATAATTCTTGGAAAAATGTGTAGTTTCAGATTCCAAAGTTTGGGATTAAAACGCTAAGCGTAGCAATTAAAGTTAATATTGTGTGTTAATTGGCTAAGTGACTATATATATGCATTTTAGCACATAACCCTAGGCATACCAGAATTCCTACGTGAAGCGCTTGGTGGGCTGAGGGTGGTTTACTGTTCCATTTCCTCCTTTCACCATTTTTGAACTCAAGTTGTCACCTTTACTTGATTTCTTTCCTCTTTGAGCTTGTATACACTTAAGAACATGCATGGTGAGGAAGTGTGAGGGTGTATTCTGAGTTTCCATCCTCTGTGTGTGGGTGAGGGTGCTGGTTTTGGGTGGTTTGGGTGTTGAAATCCATAGTCATGGCATTTTGAGGTCCAAGTGGTGACCTTTGGTGAGAAAGAACCAACCTTTGTGAAGGCATTTTCGTTTTGGTGTCAAGTCAGAACTTTGGGAGCTGGTTGTGAGCTCCAAGAGCAGTCCTTGCCTATGTTTTGAACCTTTGGTGAGTTGTCTAACCTTGATCATGTGTTTTGATGGGTTAAAGGTGTGATCTCGCATGTTTAATGGGTTAATCAAGTAACCAACTGGGGTGTGGACCTTAATCAGTTTAAAGATGCATGCTTTAACGTAATTAAATGTTAAAAATGGAACCTTGGAAGGATATCTTCACGAAATGCATTTTCTGCATTCTGTCGTGAAATATCCGGATATGTGCGCGAGGAATATCCGGATATGTGATATCCGGATATGGGTGTTGAGTATCCGGATATTAGATATCCGGATATGGGATTCTGGATATCCGGATATGTCCAGTGAGATATCCAGATATTGCATATCCGGATATGGTCCCGAGGAATATCCGGATATTATGGGATTTCGTGGAACAGTAGCTGTGCTGTGTGTACAGCAGGAAATTGGGGGTTTGTGGACCTTAGTTTGATGAAGTTGAACTTCTGTAATTAATGAACTAAGTCAGAATCATAGAGATTAAGGGCTTATGGCTTGGTATGGAGCCTTAAGACGTAAAACGTAAGGAAAGGCGTTGTCTTTAAGTTATATGCTTGTGTTGCATAATTATTAATATAGTATTGGTCCATAACAGATGTGTGAATCTGCTGTGTTTGGACTTTGAGCTGTGGACTCTTAGCTTGCAAGGTAAGCTTTCGTGTCCTCGGTTTAGCCATGTTGTGGTTCCACCATGTCCCATGGGGGTGTGGTTGTATGCATGATGTGTTACATGCTTTGATTATTTGAAATGCTATTGAGCTTTATGTGTAATGGCTTTTAATATGCATGTGTTGTTTCATCTTGACGGTAAACCTGAGTATGTGGCGTCATACGATATGGTGATCCGGGGTGAATGCAAGTAGCGTCTTGCACTAGTGTGGGTATTTAGCGTATGTAAATCCTGCATTTCTCTGGCTAGTAGAATAGAATTGACACACATGACATGATTATCTGCTGCATTGCACTATTTTAGAACTGATGATGATATCTGCTTTTAAACTTATATTGCACATGTAAGTGAGCTTGGGGTGGAAGATCCTTGAGGACCCCTTGTCTTACTGAGATTTCTTGTTTAGAGATCTCACCCCACGTTTGGGGAATGCTTATTTCAGGTTCCGGTAGTTTGGTGACTTATGCCTCTGGCGGCAGGAGGCCAGAGCTTAGTTGATGATATTATGCTGTTTGCTGCAATGACTGGATATAGATGCTGTTTATGTTTTTCGTTATTTATGATTATGTTGTTGTTGAGACTGATGTTGGGCGTGTTGCCTTATTTGAGTGAGCATGGCGATTGTCCATGACACTTTATGTTAGTGCTTTTGATTTGGAGTTGTATAAACTGTTAGATGGTCCGGTCTACGTTGTTGTAGTTCCGTGACTAGAGCCACACTTTTATTATATATGATTATGAGGTATTTCAGATAGCTGTTTTATTGCAATTACATACAGGCGATGTTTTATTAATTGATTAATAAGCAAGTTGGTAATGATAATGACATCATAATTGAAAAGAAAAAGATATTTCGCATTTTTTATTAAGCGCTGCTTAATGCGATAGTATGATAACATTACCGGATATATACGGCGTTAGTCGCGTGTTTGTCGATCACGACAGTTCTGCTTATATTTTGTTTTTGCCATGTTTTAGGGCGTTAGGGTTTACAGTTAATGATTTAACTCCTGTCACAGGTGAACTCACAGGTTTCAATGCTACCACCACCAAGCCACTGGGAGTGATAAACTTGGATCTCTCCCTCGGAACGCCACCCACTTCGCGGTCTGCTGACATCCAGTTCCTGGTGCTTGACACTTCGTTAGCTTATAACGCCATTCTCGGCTGGAGGATGTTCGCCGCCTTTGAGGCGAGCGTCTCACACCCTCACTTGGCGATGAAGTTAATAGCCAGAGATAATAAAGTCGCGATGGTGCGAGGAGATTAGATAGTAGCCCAGAGCTGCTACAATATATCCTTGAGACCAATGGCAAATTCACCTTCAAAGATGAGCTGGCACCCCAACAGAGGATAACCCCGCCAGCTGAAGGAAGTCCTGGCGAGATGGGGAAGGAGCACAACCAATGTTTCTTAGTGGAATTTGACGCAAGGGACGATCCTAGGGTGGAGCATGCCAGACCCACGCCTGATGAAGCATTGGAACACGTTGTGTTAGGCGATGCGGATCATCAGACTACAACAATCGGGGCGACCATTGATCCAGAAATGAAAGGCAAGTTGATCAAGCTGCTAAAAGACAACACATATCTGTTTGCTTGAAAACCGTCAAACATGCCGAGTATCGACCCAGAAGTATGCTGCCACCGTTTGTCTGTGGATCCCAAAGCAAAGCCAGTTTCCCAGAAGAAGAGGAAGTTTGGTGCCGAGCGCCAGAAGGTCATTGACGAGGAAGTTAAAAGGCTCCATGACGCTGGATTCATCAGGGAAATCAAGTACACGACTTGGTTACCCAATCCGGTATTGGTAAAGAAGCCAAATGGCGCGTGGAGAATGTGTGTCGACTACACTGACCTCAACAAGGTCTGTCCCAAGGACGCCTATCCTTTTCCCAGCATCGACCAGTTGGGCGATACCACATCAAGTTTCAAAATGTTATCTTTCATGGATGCGTATTCAGGTTACAATCAAATCCTGCTGCTAGAGGAGGATCAAGACAAAACGGCGTTCATCACCCAGAACGCCAACTACTCTTATACAATGATGCCTTTCGGTTTGAAGAACGCAGGGGCCACTTATCAAAGGATGATGAATGAAGTTTTCAGAGACCTGATCGGCGACTGCATCGAAGTCTATATTGATGACATGATCGCCAAATCAAATACGTCAGAATAGCACTTGTCAGACCTTCAAGGCGTGTTCGAAAGATTGAGAAAGTTTAACATGCGCCTTAATCCAGCAAGTTCGCTTTCGGCGTTCCCGCAGGCAAATTCCTAGGCTTCATGCTTACTGAGTGAGGCATTGAGGTCAATCCTGACAAATCCAAGGCGGTCATTGGAATGCGAAGCCCGCAAACAATCAAAGAAGTTCAACAGCTGACCGGAAGGTAAGTAGCTCTCACCCGTTTTTTGGCAAATTCGGCACATAAGTCTCTTCCCCTTTTTAGCCTACTCAAAATAGGGACCGCTTTTCAGTGGTCAGAAGAATGTGAGAAAGCCTTCCAGGAGTTCAAAAGGGCTCTCTCTTGCCCCCCGGTACTCGCCAAACCAGACAATGGAGAGATGCTGTATTTGTACCTCGCCGTGGGTACCGAGGCGATCAGTGCAGCCCTAGTCAAAGAATCGAAAGAAGGACAGAAGCCTGTCTACTTTATTAGCAAAGTTCTACAAGGAGCGGAGCTTTGGTACCAACAGGTGGAAAAGGTTGCCTTGACGCTTATCTTTGTCGCGCGGCGATTAAGACCCTATTTCGAGTGCCATCCAATCACCGTTAGGACCAATCAGTCAATCCGACAAGTTTTGCATAAGCCCGATCTAGCTGGAAGAATGATGTCCTGAGCGATTGAGCTGTCGGAGTACCAAATCACCTACGAGCCAAGAACCACAATTAAGGCTCAAGCCCTTACAGACTTCATTGCCAAAATGACGCAAAGTCCTCCGCCAGAAGTCCAGGCAGCAGGAACGCCTTCATCTGGGATATGGAAACTATATGTTGACGGCTCATCAAACGCTAAAGGTTCAGGCGCAGGAATGATAGTTGAAAATCCAGAAGGCGTGGCTGTCGAACATTCCTTATCTTTCGAATTCAACGCCACAAATAACCAGGCAGAATATGAGGCCATGATAGCTGGCTTGATCCAAGCAAAAGAAATGGGAGCCCGACGCCTCAAAGTCTTCAGTGACTCCCAGTTGGTAACATTTCAAATCTCCGGCGAATACCAAACCAAAGGACCATTGATGTGCAGATACTTAGAGAAGGTCAAAGAGTTGATTGAAAGCTTCGAAGGCGTTGAGGTGGAGCATATCAGGCATGCTGAAAATACCCGGGCAGACATTCTCGCCAAGTTGGCGAGCTCCAAAAGTCCAGGTAACAACAGTTCAGTAATCCAGCATAACATGTCAAGCCCATGCATAATCATGAGCATTTCAAAATCAGTCCTTGAAGTCGCCGAAGAAACCTGGACAACACCTATTGTCAACTACTTGGCTTAAGGGGTCCTACCCCGTGATCGAAAGGAAGCTCAAAAAATAGTGTGACGAAGCGCACATTTCTGCATAGTACAAGGGCGGTTGTACAAGCGAGGAATCTCAACCCCACTCTTGAAATGTTTGAATCCTGGCGACGTTCAGTACGTGTTAGAAGAAATCCATGAAGGAATCAACGACCGCCACATGGGCGGTCACTCGCTGGTAAAGAAAGCACTAAGAGTTGGGTTTTACTGGTCAACCATGGAGCGAGACGCTCATGAGCACGACAAGAAGTGCGAAAAGTGCCAGAGGTTCGCTGACATACACAAAGCACCGCCTGAAGAGTTGACGTCAATCACCTCGCCATGGCCTTTCTACAAATGGGGAATCGATATTTTAGGCCCTTTCCTCATGGCGGCTGGCCGGGTCCAATGGTTAATTGTCGCCATAGACTACTTTACCAAATGGGTAGAGGCAGAACCCTTATCCATAATTACATCCCAGAAAGCAAGGAGGTTCTTTTGGAGATGCATTGTCTACCGCTTCGGCATCCCCAGAGAAGTCATTACAGATAATTGCACTCAATTAACTGACGCCAAATTCCGTGAGTTAATGAGCAGTCTGCAGATCCGGCATCACTTTGCCGCAGTCGAACACCCCCAATCCAATGGCTTGGTGGAGTCAGCCAACAAGATGCTTGGAAAAGGAATTAAGAAGAAACTGGAAGCACACAAAGAGGAGTGGCTAGACAACCTTGACAACGTCCTGTGGGGATACAGGACAACCGCGTAGTCATCCACTAGGGAGACGCCATTCAGGCTAAGTTACGGCACCAAAGCTATGATTCCTGTAGAAATTGGTGAACCCTTATGGCGACGAGAGCACACGACCGAGATCGCCACACCCAAAATCTGAATGAAGCATTGGACCTACTAGACGAACTCAGGGGATATGCCGCTCAGTCTGATCGCCAGTCAAAGGAAAAGTCAGCCACTTATGTAACATCCCGCCTAATTAGGAACCTATTTAAATTACAATTAGGAATGGGGTAGAGCACTTGTCTTCGGATTATATGAATGTTAGCTTTGGGATGGAGTTAAATTAAATTAGGGAATTATTCGTATTACCATAGAAGGTGAGTATCTATTTTAGGCATGTGAATTTCTAGTTATAAGTATAGGAATAATTTAATTATAACATATGAGAACCAGGGGATTTTCTAATTGAGTATACGTATAGGAAGAGAGGTAAATTGATTCCACTGTTTCCATATAAGCGAGTTGTAACATAAAAAGTGATTAGGAAGTATATACAAATCACTATGAGGATTATGGATGTTTATATTAAATTCGAATTGTTGGGAGTGCTTGCTTTGTCTTCAGAGGATGTAGCTAGTTTCCATAGCAAGGAATTAAAATTAAGGAAAATACATGAAATATTATAAAATGTAGAGTGCATGTGTGCTAAGGTCAATTAGCTGCCTCCACATGCGCCCAATGAAGAAAAAAAAAACTGATCAGCTTGCAGGTGCCCTTAGTGGGCAGAAACCTTACACCCTTTCCCCACACTCACATGTGCGCATGGTAAGGAGAGGTCTTGATAAAATTCTGGCCATGGGTGATATTGCAATCAGATTTTAAACTTCTCTCTTCCTTCTTCTTATGCGTTGTGTAATATAAGTTGTGGCTGAACTATTAACCCTTAAACAGAAACCTGGTCTTCCCCTCTCCTCTTGACCGTGCTCACCCTAGCTAAGCACATCAGAATCATTGTTATAACATTTTCCTTCCCTCACAAAAAAAAAACCGTGAGCCAACATAGAAGGATATCAAGAACAACAACACCTGAATCCTTCCCTTTCCCTTATTCTAGCAAGGCCGCGAGCTCCTTTGAGCAGGGAACAAAATCACTCAGCATTTTCCTCATTTCTTTCTTGTTGATCGAACTCCACATAACAAGAAGACCGAAGCCTTGGAGCATAAGAGGAACCTCCGACTGCATGCATGGTTAAACCTTGACTCTAGTCTTCCACCTCTCTCCTTGTGCGTACGGTCACCATTTAGGAGGGCTGGACCTGTTGCCTTCGTGGAGCTTAGGAGGCTTGGTGTTGCTTCTCATTTCGTGTGTTTCCTTGTGTGTGTGCTTGCAAGAGGTAAGCACCAAATCCTTCCTTTTTCTCTGTTAAACCGTGAGACATGCTAGGGAAATAGACCTTTTAATTATTTTATGGCTCTTCTAAAATTCTGCCGTTTTGTACCCTTAGGTCATAGACTGAAAACATGAGTGGAATAAACCTAAGAATGATCCTAAAAAAATTAATAAGTGGTACTGTTTGCATGTTATATATGTATCTAGACTTTTTATGAAGCAAAGTTATGTGGACAACACCTTATATCCTCTTATAGCGCACCAAATAGGGTTAGTAAGCCTTAAAATAATTTATCTTCTTGAGAAAAGGTTGTTGTACATATGATTTCTGCTCACTGTTGTGGCTGAAAAATACTGTTGTTTGATGATCCACTGTCCACTGTTTCGCTGTAAATTCTGGACAACATGATATCTTTATATTTTTTTGAAAACGTTGCTGGAGAAGCGTCTTGTGTCCTCTGTTTGCTGGAAAATATTTTAGGCAGCTTACTATACATGTTGTAGCGCACCTTTAGGAGATAGGAGAAGCTAATTGATTTAAAATATTTTAGGCCTTGTGAATGCTGAAAACCGAATCTATATTAGATGTAAGTGATAGGATTTGTCTCTAATTAATAAAAAACGTTAGGGCTGCTGTATTTTATTTAATGAAAATTTTGTAGATGAAGCATGAAAACCGATTCTGCCCCAGTGGAGCTATTAATAGAATTGCTCACTGTTGTAAGTGTATAAAGGTTGAATTAGAATCAAAAATAAATTTATTGAAAAGGAACCTTAAGGCCGAATGCTATAGGAATTATTAAGCTTGGGACTTTGATGAATAAATTGAATGTACACTGATTTATTATACTGTAAATTAGGTACGAAAAATCCTTGAGAAGTTGGACTATCTCACTGCTTATTGGTAACTTAAATTTCGACGTACGAGGTATGTGTTAGGCGGTATTACCTAATGTGACTATTAGCTAGAGTATGAAATTGTGATGTGTTGCTCACATATGCTTAATGTTATGTTATGATGATGATGTGTCAATGGTAAGAATATGAAATGATGATAATGCTATGTGCATGCATTTTTACATCATGATGCATTTTTCTGTTTGGTGTGTGACCGCATTTCATGGCATGTATACATTAGATCCATGTAGGCTTTGAAATGTAGAATAGTTATATACAGGATCATGTGGATGAGCACGCATCATATAGGCATCCCTTGGTACCAGGGTATGGGACACTTGGCATCCGTCCGCATAGGTCACAGTGGGATTCAATAAATGAGGGTGCCGTTGCATGGAATTCCCACTGTGTATGCACGCGCACGACGGTGCTACGAGCGTGATGAAGGCGTTATATACGCAATATGATATATGATGAAAAGAATATATGATGAAAAGGGTTTTTATGTTTGAAGCGATTGATTATGATTTTGTGCCTAGTTTAATATTGTTGCATTATGGTTTTGTTGCCACACTACTGGGATCATTCTCACCCCTTTGGGGCTGCAATTTTTAAATTGCGGGAGGACGTAAGAGCATTTGAGGACTTGGATGTTTGAGTTTTGCTGTATTTTGCTGCTGAGTAGAATTATTCTATGTTGACTGTTTTAAGTTTCGGATGACTGTATGATGTGGTACTTGATGATTTTTGGATGACTGTAAAACTATGATTTATTTCTGCTTTTAAGTCTTTCTACGAACAACGGCTATTTTAAGAAAATCTGAAAACGTTTTGCGAAAAGGAAAATTTTTTAATGCTGAATTTTTAACAGTTTACGGACAACCTACGAGTTACGTTTCAAGGGGCAAATGACCTCCGATTTACTATTATTTTGTATGCACGCGAAGCCCCAAGCGTCTACTTTCAGATTTCGTTAACTGTACAAAAATATTTTGAAAGCTAGATTTTATATTAATGTTTTAACGCTGACTGATTTTGGAAATTCCGCTGTGCAAACAGCAATGTTTTTATCAAGTTCTATCAATAGATTCTTCTTAGATTCAGTTTTCCAATTTAATAACTCAAAAGTATTTAAAGAAGAAGTTTTTATCCACTTCCACAACTCTAATAACGATTAGCAAACGACTCTCTTGGATGCATACAAGAGAGGGTGTTACAACTTATTACAACAAGAAAGTCATTCCCCGAAATTTTGAAGAGAAAGATTTGGTGCTTAGAAGAGCAGACGTAGGAAATAAGAACATCCATGAAGGAAAACTCGCCCCAAACTGGGAAGGACCTTACCGGATAACCAATAAACTGGGGAAAAGAGCTTACTCCCTCGAGACACTAGAAGGAAAAGCGATACCAAGGGCGTGGAACGCAGATAAGCTTAAGAAGTATTATAGTTAAATTATCATGTAACACTTCCTGCACTCTTTTCCTTTCCTAAATTTTTGTCCCAATGGGTTTTGCTGGGAAAGGTTTTTAACGAGGCAGAGTTTCACATTTTCAATAAATTGTTCGCCAATTCACCAACTCTTTGTCAAAATAACGTGATCAACTAACGGGATGGTTCTCACCCCCGCCATGGTTGGACTGGGACGTTTCTCACCCCCAGCCAACGCCCAACTAACAGGATGGTTCTCAGCCCTGCCATAGTTGGACTGAGATGGTTCTCAACCCCAGACAACGCCCAACTTACGGGACGGTCCTCACCCCCGCCATAGTTGGAGTGGGACGGATCTCACCCCAACCAACGCCCAACTAACAGGATGGTTCTCACCCCCGCCATAGAAGAATCTCAAGAAATCCTAGGGGTTAGGGTAAGATTGTGAGACTATTTATATTTTTTACTAAAAAGTCTCACGAAATCCACACCAATAGAAAATTCATTAAAATCGTCGGATTTTTGAATACAACGATATTGTGATTCCATTGTTTAAAATCCTGATTGAAAACCAACAGATTTGGACGGATTCTAAAATAATCCTTTAAAATCCTAATCGAATACCACGTGACTTTTTTTCAATCCATTAAAATCCCAATCGAATACCAACGGATTTTTTTGTCCAAAAACAATCCATTAAAATCTTTTGAAATCTCAATCCAATACAGTCCCCTAAATTTCTTTTTTTTCAAGTTTTGATTTGTGTTGTGAGGTTGTTTTTGAGATGATGTTCTATTTGGAATGTTTGAGATAACTTAAATAAAAAACTCTGCTTAAATAATCAACATAAAGTCAATGAATCTTTATGTGGGAAAGTCATACGAAAATAAATAAATAAATTTAATATATTAAACAACAAACAATATATAATGTGTTTTTTTTGTACACTTTCCTTTTTCATTTCTATTTTCAGTTAATAAACAAATCAGCTTTTCAAATGTATATAAACTTTATTTAATTGAAAGATGAAAATTATAATATAAGTCTCTTAAGTCAAGGGGATATACATCATCTTCTATTGAGTTAATAAGTAAATTTGACCTTAGCAAAATTTGTGAAAATCCATACCAAAAAAAAAAAAAATCCCTTCATAATATCATCATGTCAAGTCTAACAAGGAAAAGTTTTTTCATTCCCTAATTTATCCATTGGATTAGTTCATCAGCCAATAATAAATTCCAGGAAGTAAAATGAGAATTCATCCTTATTATTTTAATTTCAAATTTGTCCTTAATGAAATTTGAATTTTAAATAAAAGTTAAAAAAAAATTAAAAAGAATTCTTCATCCTATTCAATACTATTTTATACTTTATATTCATTGAAAAAAGAGTAATGTCCTGAAAATATCTATAACTATAATTAACAAACAAAATATGACATAAGAATAAATTTCAAATACCTATGATTATGTCCTTTTTAATTACGGAAAGGGAATATTATCTTGTTTGGACCATCTTTTCCCACAAATTTGAAATGCATTTTTTATGTTTGGTGTTGCATAATATTGCATAATTTTGCCATGCTTTCTACATTTGCTCAAGACATTTGAGATTTTTGAAATTATCTCTTTTTTTTTAAAAAAAAAAGTTGTTTGAAATTCTCTTTACATGTGCTCATGAGTAAATTTTCTACTCCTCTTTGCTTCCTTCTTGATCTTCAAATCAAACTAGAGCCTTTTCGTAGGAAATCTTCCTTGCATATTTCATGAGAAAATAAAATAAAAAACTAGTTAAAGATAGAAAATATATGTAAGTATGTATCCATATATAGAAAAATTTTACACCGGTGTAAGACTAAGAATTCTTACACCACATCTCAATTGTTGATTTTCGTGCATCCAACGATTATAAATTAAGAATTCAAACGAATTAATCAATATTAATTAATTATTAATTACACTACAAATGACAATCCATGATTTTTGTCTATCAACCATTGAGATGTCGTGTAAGACTTTTTAGTCTTACAACGGTGTAAATCATGCCATATATATATATATATATATATATATATATATATATATAGATATATATATATAAATCTAAATAATCTAAATAACCAGATAACATAACTAAAGATTCTAATTTAAATGGGTCTTCTAGAAACTATCCATGATGTAACCCAATATCCATGCTGTAGAGTGATTGGGCTTAATGTGTGGGCTTGTGGCCATATAGTCCGCAACAGCTAACATGTGATTATGCCATGATTGTTGTATTTTGCAATTAGTATTTGTTGTTGATTGATATAAATTATATTGTTCATCTGTAATGGGGATGTTAAGTACGCATTCTCCAGCTTACAAGAGTACTACAATATGGTTAGTTTCAATAATATGAATAAATTGAATTAATTTATTAAATCAGCAATTATTTTTTAATTTTTTATTTTCTTTAGTTTATATAAGCTATACACTGGCTTTTTGTCACACATCTTTTACCGTTCAATCAATTTCATATTTCGACTTCTTATTTTCTTTCAATTTTCTATTTTTCTTTAACCATGTTTCCCATCTCGTTAAATATCCTTGAAAATACATGTGTCAGGAGTAATACGGTCACGTCATTAGAAAATAATACTAAATATAGGAAATATAGAAATGGACGTGTTTTTCTTCCAAAGACTTTGATATATGAGATTACCGACCAAATTTTTAATTATTCTTTCGAATATATGAAATATATAAGCTCTATCACGATATTTGATTATTTGTTGGTCTTTAGCTTAGCAAGTTTATATATAACTTAAACACACACTTGCATTTGTATATATACTAATATTTGTAATTCATTATTTTTCTTAATAGAATATATGAATACTAGAGATGATAGGTTAGTTTATAAATTAAATATGTAGACAATATACTCTATATTTTTTTTTCAACACCTAAGGGAAGTTTATATTTGTTTGGAGGATAACATATGACCATTACATGACATCGTATAATATTAGTTAGCTTGGATGAGCTCTTAAAAATGTCACATTAGCACTTAATAGTATAAGATGAAAGTCACATTAGCAACTACATTTGGAAAAACTAAATGGTTTGAAGAAGTCATGGAGAAAGCATCAGCATTTAACATGACATGACATTAGATGCCGGATCTAATTTATATATATATATATATATATATATATATATATATATATATATATATATACATCTGAGGTAGGATCTTTTGACACCAGTGTCAAATTTTCGTAGATTTTTTTTGATCTAATAGCTCTCAGATGAGGTAGGATCTAACGGCTCGGATCCTATATATATATATATATGGAAATAATAATCTTATGTTACATAAGATTGTTATCTTATGCATAAGACACAAAGTAAACGTGGGACCTATTTTAATTTTTTTTTCTCTTCCTTATTCTCTCTCCTCTCTCTTCTCTATGTGTGTGTAGGAGATAACTCTTCTCCTATGCAACATGAGAAAAGACAATCCCATATATATATATATATATATATATATATATATATATATATAGGTAGGATCTTTTGACACTGATGTCAAATTTGAAATTTGACACCTCATCTGAGAGTCATTAGATCAAAAAAGATCAATGGTGTCACATGCTTACAAATCAGAGTCGTTGATCTTTTTTGATCTAACGGCTTTCAGATGAGGTGTCAAACTTCAAATTTGATACTGGTGTCAAATGATTCTACCTCATATATATATATATATATATATATATATATATATATATATATATATATATATATATATGGCATGTTATTTTTACATTGATGTAAGAGTAACAAGTCTTACACCAAATATTGCCTATTAATTTATTTGTATCTAACAACTCACAAATTTAAGAAAGGGTTTATTTTTTCTAAAGTTACTTTAGATAACTTTATCTAATGTTCATCGAAACGACGTCGTTTTGGGGCGAAAATCATGGTGTTTATGTAATTTTAATTTATTTCAGGGTTATAATAGTCTTTATTATTCTAATTTTTTTTAATTTTTCAACCGCAAAACGACGTCGTTTCGATGAACATTAGATAAAGATATCTAAAATAACATTAGATACTTTTTTTCCATTAATAAATTAGTGTCGTTATGATATATATAAACAGAACCAACAATCACTAAAAGTTATCAATGACAAATAAAAAATGGCAACGGTAGTTGATAATTTAATTATCTATTTGATAAACGTGCAATATCAGAATCCTCGGAATTGATGGAATAAAAATGTTTGTTAGACCATAAGATCCATAACTGAAAACTAATATTTTATCAAATGAAGATTACAATATGCCACCGAAAAACTATGGTCTCAACTTGATGGTGCATACTAGTGATGGTTCAAATCCTCTCAAGTAAATAAAGAACTGCAAAATTATCTCAAGTAAATAAAGAGAGATTCTTGTAGTGCATACTAGTGATGGTTCAAACTCTGAGACCAAATGATCCCAATTCCTGGCCTACATAGTTATTCAGATTCCTTTGCACTTTTGCAGCTTCAATTCTTGTGCTATAACATGGAAATTGAAAGTGTCACTGTTGATAAAGAGCATTTTTCATCACAGATTCTGTCTTTCCATAACAGCAAAACTTAGAGACAAGCTACAAATTCTTGGGTAGCATATTCTTGGTAGTTAAAGAATCTTCATAACCTCCCATCAAAACTATGCAATTATGCAAGTTAGGCAAGCTATGACAAGAATAATATTAGAATGGGTGACATCACAGAAATTCCTTTTGTCACTATCCATGTCACATGCTCACTTGTTTTACCAAGCATAATCTCAAAATCAAAGTCAGTAATTTGGTAGTTAATACCACATTTTGTAAGCAGAACATTTACTTCTTTTTTTCTAATTTATCATATATAAATGTTGTTGTCTTCAACCACATCGTTGTTTATGATGAACTTGAAGAATTAAATGTGTGCAGTATCACTACTGCCAAAGTGTCCAATATCTTCCACTACACAGAAAAATCTCTTACAAGCCCCCATGTCTTCTAGAGTACAATTTGTTCAAGCTTTCTGAGGACATGCTTTATGCTAGGTCTAGCTCAAGGTGAAGGGGAGCAAAAAGTCGTAGCGATTTTGAAAAATTTGAGAATGCATTCTTTTGTAACTTGAATTTTATCATCTCTGCTGTTTCTGAGAAGAATGGATGGATGGTATAAATCAGAAATTCTGTGTCCAAGGACAGCATTTCTCATGAAATTTGGCAAATAGAAATCTTCATCAGCAGTTGGATTATAATAGTCCTAACCTAATTAATTAGTAAATTACATGTAATTAAATAATTAAGCATGTATTAGTGAGTAAAATTAAGTATAAGACTTAATAAAATGAATTGGAGTCACTTTGGAGGTAAAAAGTGTACTCAGTAAAAATTAAGGGGTGTAAATGGGTGTAGGCAAAAGTACCCAAAATATAAAAATGGAAGTAGAAATATTCCTAGAAAAATATTCCAGACATTTGGGTAAAGTTTGGTAATTAATGGAGTTGAATAGATAGACGAACTAATACCCACTTGTTACCACTTAACTTATGTTAAGTGACTAACCTATTGAAAGAACCCCATTTTCCCACCCAACCCGTCGAGCAAACAGAGAAGAGGAAAGGAAGAAAGGAAAAGAGAGAGAAGGAGGGAAGGAGAAGAAGGGAGGAGGGAGTGCAATCCTCAACCAAATTTGATGATTCCAAAGCCTAAACTACTCTAAATCACCTCCTCTTTGATAACCCTAACTTGGTTTTGTGTGGGAAGCATTGTGGGGGGGGGGGGGGGGGGAGATTTATTCCTCCCAAAATCCGACCCACATAGCTTTTGGAGGTGTTTGAAGACATTCCCTTCAAGGAGAGCTTAGGGGATCCACACCCTTTGGTTGTGTGACCATTGGTGGTAAGATTCTACTCCTTGAACCTCATAATCCATTGAAATTGCATGATTTAGGGTTTAATGAATAGTGTTTTAGGGTTTTTATGTAATGTTGATAGATTGGCTATGTTCTAGGAGTATTGGAGCTTAGCGTATGTTATGAGAAATGTTAGTAATGGCATTTAATCGGTGAAAATGAGCTTAGATAGTCATTGATTAATACTTTGAGAATTGCAAAAATGTCATGCTTGGAATTGTGGAAATTCTTGCATTGTTGAACCATTGCTTGGTTGGTTGTTGATTGTATTCTTGTGTTGTCTAGGATTGAGGCAATTGGAGCAACCTTAATTGACCAACCGTTGGAGCAAGCAATGGAGCTTGATTAGCTCTTTGGAATAGGTAAGTTCATGCCTTGGTTGATGAATATATGATGTTCTTGAATGCAATATGTTGATTGCATTCCACCTTGGTGTAGGTGTGTACTTTGCAAGTTATAGCTTGAATACAAAGTTGACTAGTCGTAGAACCTGTTGGTGGTGAACAAAGGTTGAACGGAAGCTTGAGGTAAGCCTTCGGACCTTGGGTGTAATTCCCTTGATTGTTCCACCAAGCCTTGAAAGGGTAGTGGTAGTTATAGTGTATATAAATGCAATGAAATAGTGTAATGTTTTGTTATACGTATGTGTATGCATTTGGTGTGGCATAGGATGGTGTTTCCCTATGTTGGTATGTTGCATGACGATGCGTAAATCATACTTGGTAGTTTAGCTGGCCAGTAGGACTATTTGCATCTGATTTTCCTTAGGACAGCTTGAGAGCTCGAGGGATTTCTCCTGGAGATGTTATTGCACTTTGCATAGATATGTATTTACTGCATTATTATTGTTATTGCTATTACACTGATATGGAACTGTGGGGTGGAGAGATACTCCAAGGACCCCTGATTTACTGGATATATTCGTATATCTCACCCCGTGTTATGGGGACCCCCTTTCAGGTAAGGATGCTGCAGGAGCCACCAGTGGCAAGTGGCCATACTTGGACTAGTAGTGATGCATGAGGATCCTGTATTTTGATATTATACATGTTATTTTGTAGCTCACATGTATAGGATTATAATTAATAGACAATTGATAGATGTATGTTCTGTTTATTTGGAATGGACTTAGCCTATGCTCATGCCTTTGGTTATCTCTTTGTTGATGGGAGCCAAGGGAGTGATCATAGTGTTTTGTAAGCTAAGTTCCATGAATTGTAATGAACATGATTTGTAATTGATGATTACTATAAGTTCAATATATGTATGCTCATTATGTATTGGATTGTTGAGCTTGAAAACTTGATTAGGCACCTAGTGCCAAAGTGGGAAATGTTGCGAAAACAAAGGTTATGCTGCCCAGAATTTAGTATAATCCATGAGGAGAGGTTGGATAAGTGCTAGGGTTAAGTTTAGAGGCATGAACCATTGAGGCTTGTCATGGGGATGCCCTTTCCCCTAGGTTTGGACTGGAGAAATGAGAGAGGGAGAATTGCCTGGCAGCGCGCTCAAGCACCCAGGAGCGCGCTCGAGCGCCCAGGAGTGGGGGCTTAAGCACCCAGGAGCGCGCTCGAGCGCCAATGCTCTCTGCCTCCTCGTGCTGGAGCGCCCTGAGTGGGGGCTTAAGCACCCAGGGTTGCGCGCTTGAGCGCCCTGGTTCGCGCTTGAGCGCCCTTAGTCGCTGAAGGAGGAGATGCTTCTGCCTCTGCGCGCTAAAACGTCCCAAATGGGAGCTTAAGCACCCAGGATAGCGCGCTTGAGCGCCCTGGTGCGCGCTTAAGCGCCCATTTATACTGAAAGACCTGATGCTCTCTGCCTCCGTGCGCTTAAGCGCCCAGATGGAGGCTTTAGCGCCCGATAACGCGCGCTTTAGCGCCCGGTAGCGCACTGAAGCGCGCGGGGCCTGTGTTCAACACCCCCTTGTGTTGCTTCAAATTGTAATGACTTGGGCTACAGTGCTCCAAACGAGGCACGGTTCGAAGCCACGCGTAGCTAATGATTAGAAGAAGACATTTAGGAACATTTGGTCTAAGGATATAAGAGTATGATGTTATGCTTAGTTATTTTATTCCGCAACGTAATACGGTTATGATCACGCACTTGGTTATCTTAAGTTCGGCATGTTTTAAAAAGAAAAAATTTAACCTGATTTTAATTGAACCATGTGATTGTAACTGTGCTTAATATCATAAGGCGGTATTAACAAACCGGTTCTAGAACGGGGTGTTACATTTTATGGTGTCAGAGCAGTTTTGTAGGGAAAAATTGTTAGCTATTGTTGTGTATGCTTAGTGTTTGATGCTTTATAGTTGTTTTAGTACTCTTGATGATTATTGTATTTGTGATCACTAAGTGTGGGCCTGATCAACTCATTTCTTTGTGTAACATGTGTAGTGACATGACGAGGCATCGAAATAACCCCGGACCATCAAACACCAATGCTCAGCTAGAACCTGTTTTGGCTGCTCTTGTGAGGCCCAGAAGTGGCCGTGGGGCAACGGGCGTACAGCCTGATCCCGTAGCTGAAACTCTCACAGCCGTTCAGAGGGAGTTGGCTGCTAGCAGGCAAGCCAATGAAAATCTAATGAAAACAATTGAAGACTCGCAGAATGCTATGGCCACGATGATGACCGAGTTGAGGACATTGAGGGGTGCTAGGCCCGTGAACCGACAACCCACTGCTACGCCTTCTCCACCTCCTTCACAGGAAGAGGGTGTAGCGGGTAACAATGAAGGTGAGGCTAGTCATCCTTCTGGAAGCCACATTCATCACACAGAAGTTTGTCAACCACGTGTAGAGCATGTTGATGAACATGAAGCGGAAGAGAGGAGATTGACGGCTTTTCAGAAACATAAACCTCTTTCTTTTAAGGGGGGTTATGATCCAATGGCTGCAGCAAAATGGCTCCAGGCGATGGAGAAAATCTTCAGGGTGATGAGATGCCCTGATGCAATGAAGTTAATCTACTCCGTGTACATGCTGGAAGAAGAAGCAGAAGATTGGTGGACCAATACAGTACAGCCCCTAGAAGCTGAAGGCCGGGAAATCACCTGGCGGTTGTTCGAGACATTGTTCTTGGATAACTATTTCCCTAGGGAGGCTAGGGAGCAGAAGCAGAATGAATTTAATGATTTGAAACAAGGGTCGATGTCAATTGACCAATACTTTGTTAAATTCAATGAGTTGGTGAAATACACCAATTATGGGAGAGCTTTACCCATTCCGGCTGAAATAACCTCCAAGTTCTAATGGGGTCTGAACGAAAAGATGTCTCGGAAGATGTCAAACTGTGACATTCGAGAATTTAGTAGATTTGTAAATCAGTGCCGAAAGGTGGAAGAGGTATACAAGGGGTCCTAGACCAAGAAGCCTTCTGAGGCCCAGACACCTAATGCCAATAGAGCAACATGCTCAGGTTATTGGAAGAACAAGAAGATGAAAGACAAGAAGTTGAATGTGAAGAGTCCATTCAACTTATTCAAAAAGCCCGGAACTCAAAAGAATTTTGTTGATAGAGAACCACCTCCTAAGTGTAGAGGATGTGGAAAGGAGCATAGAGGTCCATGTGCTACAAGTGAAGTCATTTGTTATAAATGTGGAAGGTTCGGCCACTACTCCAGGCAGTGTCCTCAGAATGAAGTGAGGGCTATGGCAGTTCAAGATACTGTTGTTCCTGTCTCTGTTGTTCCACCCATGATAGAGTCTCAGACGGTTGGTAGAGTGTACACCATGGACCGTCAACAATCAGAGAAGGCTCCGAATCTAGTGAAAGGTATAATTTATATTGATAATATGGATGTTGAAGTTTTGTTTGACTCAGGAGCTACTCACTCGTGTATGTTTGATTTTATGGCCGTTGGGCTAAATTTGCAAATGTACGACATTCGTCCTCCAATGAAAGTGGTTACTGCTACTGGAGAGGGGTGTTATACATCCGTGTTATGTAAAGATGTGGAGTTCAAGTATGAAGGCCGAGATTACGTGCTGGATTTTATTTGTTTACCTATGATCAGCCTTCAAGTTATCTTGGGAATGGACTGGTTATCAAAGACCTGTGCTATGATAGACTGCTGTGGAAAAAGGATTGTGCTTGCTGCTGATGATTCTGCTACTAGTTCTTCCCCATATCTATCTGTGTTGCAGGTTAGAAAGGCTTTGAGGGCCGGGGCATTGGGATATGTCTTTGTGGGGGGGGGGTTTAGTAGGCGGAAGTCATGAGGAGATTGGCACTATTCCCGTGGTGCAGGAGTTTGTGGATGTGTTTCCAGATGAAATTTCGCAACTTCCGCCTCATAGAGAGATTGAGTTCACGATTGATCTATTGCCTGGTGTGGGGCCTATCTCTCTGGCTCCGTATCGGATGTCACCACCGGAATTAGCCGAGTTAAAGAAGCATATTGAGGAGCTTTCGGCTAAGCAGTTTATCAGGCCAAGTGTGTCCCCGTGGGGAGCACCAGTTATATTTGTTAAGAAGAAGGACGGTAGCATGAGATTGTGCACTGATTACCGTCAGTTGAATAAGGTTACCATTAAGAACAAGTATCCTCTCCCTCGCATAGATGATTTGCTTGATCAGTTGAGGGGTGCTTGTGTCTTTTCAAAAATTGATTTGAGGTCGGGTTATCATCAAATCTGAATTAGGCAGGAAGATATTCCGAAGACTGCCTTCCGATCTAGATATGGACATTATGAGTATCAGATAATTCCATTTGGACTCACTAATGCTCCGGCGGTTATAACACCTCACAATTTTAAATCAAGTAATTAAAATATTAAGTGAGCAATCAAGTGATGGATTAGTGAAAATCCTAAAGATTAGGCCAAAATACAAAGAAATGGCAAAACGGTAATTAGCCAACACGCAAACCTAGGAAGATAAAAATTGAGCAGAAGGTCTTATATGGTAAAAATAACCCTGGAAATGGGTTCAGAACGAAAAATTGAGTGGATACGCAAGTTTCAGAAAATCAGTGAATAATGTTTTTCGCAGGTAAAAATACCGCGTTACGATTGCACCGTAAAACGTGCCAGTTGAGTTTTGAGCTCTAGGTTTCAAATATGAGTTATAAATGGTTTGTTGAGTTAGGAAATATGATTTTGATGAAATTTGGTGGAATTGAGTCATTTTGGGAAAAATTGATGAATAGTGATTTTCCGGTGTAAAAATACTGCGGTTTAATTGTACCGATAAGCGTGGAAATTTTATCAGTATTTCTAGGAAACAAAAATATGACGTGAACAAGAAAAATATGTAGGTCATGAATTTATGGTCGAAATTAGTGATTTATTTAAAGTTAAATCGCGTGTGGGACCCACCTATGGCTTAAGTGACTTAAAAGTCACATTTTCATGAAATTTTCTCTCTCCTCCCTCTCTTTTCTCCCGCGCGCAGCAGCCACCTTGGCCAAGGATTGCTCAAGCTTTCTTTCTTCCATAACTTGGTCATTTCTCCACCGAATCCAACGATTTTTGTCTTGAAACTTGTTGGAAAACACCTCCTAAACACATTGGTACCACTCTTGAACCTTGAAATCGCGTGTGCGAGGAGATCTTGCCCTATTACAGCCGCGGTTTTGAAGGGAGATTTGGTGTTCTTGGAGCTTTTAAATGCTCCAATGGTGGAGTATGCTTAGGAGGAGTCTTATACCTTCCGTTTGGGTGAGTGTTCTTGCATTTTAAACGGTTGATGGTGATGATTTGATTTTGAAAACCTAAACTTTGATTTGATGAATAGTGATGTTAGAGAGCTCAATTTGAAAATGTGTATTAGATGATAATGTGTTAGAATGATGTATTAAAGCTAGAAATGCGATGAAATTTATTGGTGAAAATTGATGAATTTAACTTAGAAAAATTTGATGATCATGATTTTGGACTTGTGAATTTTGGTGTTGAGACTTGTTTGATGAATTGTGGCATGATGGTATGATGATATAATAGGTTGTGTGAAGGTTGGAATGATTAAAATTGAATGGATATTCCTTGGAATGCCATAGGGTAAAATTTGAACCTTTGAGGAAAAATTGAGGAATTGAGGTTGAAAAATGATTTGGATGATGATTTGTGTAGTTATAAAGTGCTTAGATGGGTTGTGTTGTGATTGACAAGTGTTTGAATCAATGGGAAAAGTGAATTGTGTTTAGAGACCTAAATGAGCCCAAAGTGAAATATTTCGCAAAAGGATGCGTAAATGTCGTAAAACGGAAAAACGACGATTGAACTAGCCTCTAAGCAACCTAAGGAAGTGTTATAAAATGAGAAAGAAAATTTAGAAAAATAAATCCCCAATTTACACCTATATGGCCGAACCTCCAAGGGAAAAGGGGGGGGGGATTTTGCGGTTTTCGCGTTCTGAGGTAATTTGACGCGAAAATGACGAACCGACACTTGAATTGGCCTATTGACAACCTAATGAGACGTAACAAAATGAGAAAGAAAATTTAGAAAAATAAATCTCAAATTTACACTTCATTGGCCGAACCATCAAAGGAGGATGGGGAGGATTTTTGTGATTTTGCGTTTTGATGATATTTGACGCGTACTGATGGATGTACGAAATTGTATAGGTTGCCGTACGTTGACTTGAATCCCGAAACTTGAATCTGGGAGTTACCCTTGGTCTTGGACCAAGTGGATTGAGGTATGTATTTAGTTCAATGCATGTATAATTGTAAATTAGCATGTATTGTTTGAATTATAAGAGATTGGGAATGTCCTCTGTGTAGGCATTCCGCTGTGTACCAAGTTGAGGGATAAGCTGCTGCGGAGCTAGTGAGGAAATTACTTAAGGTAACCTCTTGGTACTGGGGCTTGTTCCCCTTTTCTGTTTCACCTTGCAAGTTGATGGCAACAGTAGGAAGTGTGTATGAATAGTATAGAACACATGAGCATGCATGCATTATTGCTATGGGTACTGCGGTACCGAATCTCTGGCCAGTAGACAGTTTTATTAGCCTTCGGGCATTTTCGGACTTCCGCTGGATAGGTCTCCAGGAGGGAGTTCCAGTTGACTGCGTGTCATGGTGTGTGATCCGGGTAGGAGCACACTAGGAATGTCTTTGGCATTTTGGTTGGTTTGGGCATCATGGTTGTGGTTTCTGTGAACACACCTTGGATGATACCCATAGGCTTATATATGCCCATGGCGTACGTGGAATTGGGGTTACCATCCCGTATCGTCGTAGTTTGTTTCTTTATATTCCCCATTTCTCTAAATCCCTTGCTATATCCCGTTTTTAAAGTGGTTGTTTTATTCTATTGATATGCATCGAAGTGAACCATTGGGTGGAGTTTTCTCCAGAACCTCTTGGTTACTGAGATATATTCGTATATCTCACCCCGTCTTGGGGCATTTATTTCAGGAGATAGCTGTGGAGCCGGAGCAGCGGGCAAGAGGCCCGCAGAGTGAGCAGAGGAGGCTTTATATTTTGCTTTTTGATGGCCGTGTGGCCTAGGCTAGACTTAGGGCATGAATATCTCATATGTATATAGTATGAGCTTTATTAGCATATTTGTTCATGCCATTTTGCATAAGTCTAGTAGTTATGTATTTGGTTATGTTGTCATTTGAATTTAAGTTGTAATATTGGAAGAATGTAAGTTGAAGTTTAAGTTTCAAGTTGTAAGTTGTAAAGAAATGTTGTCTTCGTATTGATGCATGACTATTTATGATGGAAGGGCCTTAGGCCTATTTTAGGGTATGATTACATGTATGATTAACATATGCATGAAAAAGGTGTTAATGATTGCAACTACTTAAGTATGATTAATATGAATTATATGCCTAATGACTATAAACTGTATTGGGTTGTAAGTGCCCCAAGGCGTTGTTGGTCCTTGTGTGTGCCACCCATTGAATTATTACTGTATTATCATGTGTTTATTAGGTACATTTGAGGTTTAAATGATCGTTTACAATTTGGGATTATTGGAAAAACAAAGGAAACTCTGGCGAATTTTCTGTAGAATTGGCAGATTTTAGGCGAACTTCGGGAGAGCATATCTCCCTCCATAGAGGTCCAATAGGGACGTTCCATACGCCATTTTGAAGGTTGAGATGTCCTCTACCTTGTGTCAAAATTTGAGGAAATTCTGGGTTGATATTAGGCCTGAAAAAATAGAGAAACACGGACTGCTCATGTGCCCCTGCACCTGAGGCAGATTCTGGACCGGATTTGAGAAATTAATTCCCACTTCGTTTCTCAGTCAAATTAAGTGTGTGATATATCAAAATGAATTTTTAGATGTTTATTTTTTAGGATAAAAATTTGAGAGCAAATGGTTGAATGGATTGAGTGCAGTAAATTGAGTAAGGTGAGTGGTTTGGAGCTGTTTTTGGGGTTGTTTGGCTATTCGCTGATCCAACTTCAAACGGCGATAACCGGAGCAAATGAGCTTCGAATTGAGCATATGATAGCTTGTTAAAAAGGGAATTAAGTAAGACAAAGATCTAATCTGAGAAGAAAGTTTGATTGCGAACGGTTTGGTCGCAGAAGAATTTAGAGTGAAACATGTCCGAATTGGTAAAAACGTAAAGTTTGGAAATTGGCTAAGTGAGTTTATGAGAACTCCTTAGTAACTTATAATAAGTAATGTGAGTTATAAAAATAGTTTAAATAAGTCTTCCGCAAGATTTTACAGTTACGGTCACAACTTTTAATTATTACGCTTTTTATGTTTTAAATGCTCGCGTAATAATCGTAAAAAGTTTATTCGCATTTTTATAAATGAACTGCTGTGATTGTAACAACACTTAATATCATAATTAATGTTAACAATACCGGTGTACAACGAGCTGTTACATTTTATGGTATCAGAGCAGTTTTGTTAGGGAACCCTGATAATGTATATTTATGTTGTGTGTTGCATAGCTGTATGTAGATTCTTATCGATTACTGCATATGTGATTCCTTAGTGTGGGTCTGATCAACCCATTCTTTTGTGTTACATGCGTAGTCATCGTAAGAAGTCTGCATGACAACCCTGAAGCACCGAATGTAAGTCCTTAGTCTGATGTTGTGGATGCAGTGTTGACTGCTTCATGGACAAGAGATGACAGTAAGTAAAATATGAGTATTAGAGGACTTAAGGGAAAACGGACTTAAATATTTTGTCTGACTTTGATGAAAGTTAGAAAATTGTATTATAAGTGAAAGTTGTGAACAAATCTATGATATGTACGGTATTGCATGGGTGAACCTTGTAGTACTATGAACAATAAAGATATATAATTGAGATGAATCCATAGTATGGAAATGGTATTTGTGATACTTCCAAGTATATGTGTAGTAAAGTAAAAACAATTATGTCCAGGTGGACGTGGTGAAAGGACTTCATTAAGGTGAGTGACTTAGAATCGATGGGTTGTTGAAAAATGGAAACAGATATGCTTAGGCATGAGCTTGAATATTTTATGTTTGATTAGAAGTTATAAGTCCCTGATGGATGATGTACACTTAAACAAATTGAGATGGTTCATGCAGAGAAATAAATAGAACAATTGATGATTAATCCTATGGGATTTGACCACTTGAAATTATAATGCTGGTCAATTGTTAAATTGAGGTATATTGAAATATGGGATTTAAACCCATAAGGAGGTAGTGTTGATTAAACATAGGCGAGATGAATTAATTATGTATTATATGTATAAGGAAGAAGTTGAGAGAATCGCCATGGATGGCATTGAACAAGGTTCATTGAGAGTATGATTGTCCGTAACGGAATAATGGTCTAGCTTGACCGATATGCCATGAAGGAAACAAGTATGATTATATGGGTGCGTTAATGTGTGCAATTCTCCTTGGAAATGGCTACTATGTAGAGATTCAGGTGTTATGAAGCATAAGAGGATTGATCCATGATGGAGGTCTCTTGGAAATCTCAAAGAATGAATATCGTAATTTAAAATGGCCTAATTACTTGTGGATGTTGTAATGCATTGTGAATAATACCTAATGGCCTGATGCCTAGTATACCTATTCTGATGAATAAACAGATGATAATCCAGTGATGGCCTAAGTGCCAGTATACATATATATGTATGTACACCTTGTGATGGCCTGAGCGCCTAATTATCCGTGTTGAGGTAAATTATTAAATTTTTGTAAAAGGACAATGAGGCCGAATGAAATCCCCGATGATGGGAAATATCTGAAGAGATTGTATGATTAGAGAATGAGCTAATGTACAACTTGATGAGAACTCATGTGATTAGTGTATGAACTAAGTTACAATAAAGTGTGGGATTATGTGTTTAGCAAAGGAGCTAATGTGTAATGTCAAAACAAAAATGATAAGATTAGTTAATGAGTTGAGGTATAAGTGTTAGTGCAAGGATTGATATAATTTTCCAGTGCACGGATTGAGGTGAAATTAGTCCTCTGTGATAGGACAAATATGTTTAGAAGATCCCTGTGTGATGGGAAGTATATGTGAGATGTGTACAGAACTCTGAGAAAATTCTAGATTCATGGAATAGAGATTATGTTATAAACTATGCCAAGTGAATAGTCAAAGTAAAAGAGAAAATAATCTGTGAGAAGAATAAGCAAGGAAGAGATAATGGACTATGGATTTGAACAATAACATGACAGAAGGAACTATTGAGAGTTAAGAAATGTGTATGAAATTACAAAGAGAATGTGAATTATTATAATAGTGACTTACATGTAAACTATCTGTGAGAAGAATGAAATGAGAGAGTAAAATGAATTGACTTATATATATAACAGGGGTATATTATACCACTATTACTATGGTTATGGGGATAGCCCCATGTGAATATACCAAAGATATTTTGCTGTTATATACAGAGGTGATATAGACACCAAATGGACTGGGTCCATGTGTGATCTGGAGTGTACGGAGTACCAGTTTTGCCGTTATATACGGATATGTTATAAGTATGAACTCCTCTGTGTACTGGGTACACGTTTGCTATTGTATACAGATGTGATATAAATATGAACTCCTCTGTGCACTGGGTGCACGTTATAAGACTTGACATTACCATCTCTGTGCGGCCTATGTGCCCGGAGTGTGTAGCCATCTCCGTGCGGATTATGTTCCCGGAGACTATTATTATGTTATATGAGTAATATGGGATGAGGAAGTATCCCGCAGTGATGAGACTGCTATTATAGTTGAGTTGATCTACATAAGTGCACAAATAAGAAACGTTGGGAATACTAATAGAACACAGTCAGTAGGTGGTAGGTTATCATTACTGCATGGATTATATGGGCGGATTCTCTGATCGGTGGGTCATTACATCTAGGGCCCTGAGGACAGCAAGAGCTCGAGCGGTTAAAACCTGTGAATGTTGTTACCCACTGTATTGAGAGAGTTCTTCCATGTGATTAACGCAAAATATGAGGTCAGATATTTGTAAATGAACAAAAATATGTCAGATTTGGGTATAAGAGGTGAGGCATAATGTGTAAAAACTTTGAAGGGTGATAGTGAAGCATTATTGTGGGTGTAAAGTAAGTTCGATGAAATAATATCGGCTCCAATTGAGGTACTATGTTTGTTGGAATCCTCGCCTTATGATAAAAGAGATAATAGTGTGATTTAATGTTGACAGATGGAGTAAGTGTCCTTCTAAGAAGGCTGGTGATGATCAAGAGTTCAGGTTAAAACGGTGAATTAGTAGCCCTTATAAAAGGTAAACTGTGATGGAATCAAGCACGAATGTGTAATAATAGTTGGAAACTAGAATTGCGATCGGTTGCCTAAAAGTTGATGGCTTGGTTGTACTGAGGAGTGTTATATATAAACGCATATGCCACTTATGGTGGAAAGTGTGTGGAAAATGCACAATGTTGACGTTGTTTTGGTTAGGTACTAATGATATATGGTCGAGCGCTTGTGGTAACTTCGAATATTTCGAGAGACTGATATGCCAACCAATGGTGAATTGTATAAGTAGTGGCAATGATGGATTTAGTTTTATGTGACTTGATAATCAAGTTTCAAAGATTCCTATAGGATGAGACTTGCATGTGAGAGACATGACATTTTTAGTGGTCCATCAGTTAATAGTGAAATGGGTGTGGAAAAATGATTCGTCCCAAGGTATTTGGTGAAAGTTGGTAAAACTGTAAGGTGATATTATATTGAATTTGTCATCCAGGATTAAATGACGATGATTATGAAGAAGTGGTATAAATAAGTGGAACATATGGTTAAGTTGCAACGTCGGAGTGGAATAAAAGTTGAAAATAGTTAGTGGGAGAAAATATTAAGCATGAGGCCTTCATGTGGAGGTCATTGATGAGGTTGTGTATAGACTATGAGAGGTCTAAGTATGGAGTTGAGCTGATTGAATTGGTAAAATTGAGATGGTTAAGTTAATAAAGAGAGTAACAGTGAATGTAAACTATGAATATGAGTTTGTTGATGGAAAAAATTCAGGAGTGTGTTTGTGGTTAAAGGACCTTAAATGGTTAATCGGAAACATAAACTATGATGAGTATTTTTAGTTTCGTATCACAAAGAGAAAGATATAGTTGTGAGTACCTAAAAAGAGGTGAAGACACGTGACAAGGAAAAATAAAGTATATGAGTATAGAATTTAATGTGAGTCGGAATTGTAGGACACGACAAAGTGCCTTTGAAACTAGAAAGTATTTGCTTGGGTGAAAGCCAAGAAAACAACGAAATGATAAGAGTAGTAACAGTAATGGAAAGAAATGGTTGTTGGGGTATTGTCAAAACAGTGAGGACAACGAAAAAAGTTAAGTACTAAAGAACGTGTGAGTTGGAAATACTCCAGGAATAACTAGTGAATGTGCATGAAAATGATTAGATGCTTTTGAGAATGACCATGGGTCAGAAAGATGGATAAAGATGAGAATGAGGTAAATTGATACCGACAAATCCGTAATATTGTTATATTATTACCTACAAATCAGCGAAAGGGTAACGGGAGACCAGAGAAAGTGTAAAGTATTGTGAATTAAAAGGTCACAGAACCATGAGATACAAGTGATTGTGAAGGATCAAAGGCTAATAAGTATCATAAAAATGAGATCATGCTTGTGATAAAAGTAATGTGGTAAGGGAACACACTTGAGGATGCTACTTGGGAGCGGGAGGATGAGATTCTCCGACTGTGTCCTGAGTTAGCGGATGAGTATAATTTAATTTTGCGGACAAAATTCTAAAAAGTTGGGGTGAATATACCACCTCACAATTTTAAATCAAGTAATTAAAATATTAAGTGAGCAATCAAGTGATGGATTAGTGAAAATCCTAAAGATTAGGCCAAAATACAAAGAAAGGGCAAAACGGTAATTAGCCAACACGCAACCCTAGGAAGATAAAAATTGAGTAGAAGGTCTCATATGGTAAAAATAACCCTGGAAATGGGTTCAGAACGAAAAATGAGTGGATAGGCAAGTTTCAAAAAAATAAGTGAATAGTGTTTTTCGCGGGTAAAAATATCGCGTTACGATTGCACCGTAAAACGTGCCAGTTGAGTTTTGAGCTCTAGGTTTCAAATATGAGTTATAAATGGTTTGTTGAGTTAGGAAATATGATTTTGATGAAATTTGATGGAATTGAGTCATTTTGGGAAAAATTGATGAATAGTGATTTTCCGGTGTAAAAATACTGCGGTATAATTGTACCGATAAGCGTGGAAATTTTATCAGTATTTTTAGGAAACAAAAATATGATGTGAACAAGAAAAATATGTAGGTCGTGAATTTATGGTCGAAATTAGTGATTTATTTAAAGTTAAATCGCGTGTGGGACCCACCTATGGCTTAAGTGACTTAAAAGTCACATTTTCATGACATTTTCTCTCTCCTCCCTCTCTTCTCTCCCGCACGCAGCAGCCACCATGGCCAAGGATTGCTCAAGCTTTCTTTCTTCCATAACTTGGTCATTTCTACACCGAATCCAACGATTTTTGTCTTGAAACTTGTTGGAAAACACCTCCTAAACACATTGGTACCACTCTTGAACCTTGAAATCGCGTGTGTGAGGAGATCTTGCCCTATTACAGCCGCAGTTTTGAAGGGAGATTTGGTGTTCTTGGAGCTTTTAAATGCTCCAATGGTGGAGTATGCTTAGGAGGAGTCTTATACCTTCTGTTTGGGTGAGTGTTCTTGCATTTTAAACGGTTGATGGTGATGATTTGATTTTGAAAACCTCAACTTTGATTTGATGAATAGTGATGTTAGAGAGCTCAATTTGAAAATGTGTATTAGATTATAATGTGTTAGAATGATGTATTAAAGCTAGAAATGCGATGAAATTTATTGGTGAAAATTGATGAATTTAACTTAGAAAAATTTGATGATCATGATTTTGGACTTGTGAATTTTGGTGTTGAGACTTGTTTGATGAATTGTGGCATGATGGTATGATGATATAATAGGTTGTGTGAAGGTTGGAATGATTAAATATTAATGGGAATTCCTTGGAATGCCATAGGGTAAAATTCGAACCATTGAGGAAAAATTGAGGAATTGAGGTTGAAAAATGATTTGGATGATGATTTGTGTAGTTATATAGTGCTTAGATGGGTTGTGTTGTGATTGGCAAGTGTTTCAATCAATGGGAAAAGTGAATTGTGTTTAGAGACCTAAATGAGCCCAAAGTGAAATATTTCGCAAAACGATGCGTAAATGTCGTAAAACGGAAAAATGACAATTGAACTAGCCTCTAAGCAACCTAAGGAAGTGTTATAAAATGACAAAGAAAATTTAGAAAAATAAATCCCCAATTAACACCTATATGGCCGAACCTCCAAGGGAAAAATGGGGGATTTTGTGGTTTTCGCGTTCTGAGGTAATTCGACGCGAAAATGACGAACCGGCACTTGAATTGGCCTATTGACAACCTAATGAGACGTAACAAAATGAGAAAGAAAATTTAGAAAAATAAATCTCAAATTTACACTTCATTGGCCGAACCATAAAGGGAGGATGAGGAGGATTTTTGTGATTTTGCGTTTTGATGATATTTGACGCGTACTGATGGATGTACGAAATTGTATAGGTTGTCGTACGTTGACTTGAATCCCGAAACTTGAATCTCGGAGTTACCCTTGGTCTTGGACCAAGTGGATTGAGGTATGTATTTAGTTCAATGCATATATAATTGTAAATTAGCATGTATTGTTTGAATTATAAGAGATTGGGAATGTCCTCTGTGTAGGCATTCCGCTGTGTACCAAGTTGAGGGATAAACTGCTGCGGAGCTAGTGAGGAAATTAATTAAGGTAACCTCTTGGTACTGGGGCTTGTTCTCCTTTTCTGTTCCACCTTGTCGTTTGATGGCAACGGTAGGTAGTGTGTATGAATAGTATAGAACACATGAACATGCATGCATTATTGCTATGGGTACTGCGGTACCGAATCTCTGGCCAGTAGACAGTTTTATTAGCCTTCGGGCATTTTCGTACTTCCGCTGGATAGGTCTCCAGGAGGGAGTTCCAGTTGACTGCGTGTCATGGTGTGTGATCCGGGTAGGAGCACACTAGGAATGTCTTTGGCATTTTGGTTGGTTTGGGCATCATGGTTGTGGTTTCTGTGAACACACCTTGGATGATACCCATAGGCTTATATATGGCCAGGGTGTACGTGGAATTAGGGTTACCATCCCGTATCTTCGTAGTTTGTTTCTTTATATTCCCCATTTCTCTAAATCCCTTGTTATATATTCCGTTTTTGAAGTGGTTGTTTTATTCTATTGATATGCATCGAAGTGAACCATTGGGTGGAGTTTTCTCCAGAACCTCTTGGTTACTGAGATATATTCGTATATCTCACCCCGTCTTGGGGCATTTATTTCAGGAGATAGCTGTGGAGCCGGAGCAGCGGGCAAGAGGCCCGCAGAGTGAGCATAGGAGGCTTTATATTTTGCTTTTTGATGGTCGTGTGGCCTAGGCTAGACTTAGGGCATGAACATCTCATATGTATGTAGTATGAGATTTATTAGCATATTTGTTCATGCCATTTTGCATAAGTCTAGTAGTTATGTATTTGGTTATGTTGTCATTTGAATTTAAGTTGTAATATTGGAAGAATGTAAGTTGAAGTTTAAGTTTCAAGTTGTAAGTTGTAAAGAAATGTTGTAATCGTATTGATGCATGACTATTTATGATGGAAGGGCCTTAGGCCTATTTTAGGGTATGATTACATGTATGATTAACATATGCATGAAAAAGGTGTTAATGATTGCAACTACTTAAGTATGATTAATATGAATTATATGCCTAATGACAATAAACTGTATTGGGTTATAAGTGCCCCAAGGCGTTGTTGGTCCTTGTGTGTGCCACCCTTTGGATTATTACTGTATTATCATGTGTTTATTAGGTACATTTGAGGTTTAAATGATCGTTTACAATTTGGGATTATTGGAAAAACAAAGGAAACTCTGGCGAATTTTCTGTAGAATTGGCAGATTTTAGGCGAACTTCGGGAGAGCATATCTCCCTCCATAGCGGTCCAATAGGGACGTGCCATACGCCATTTTGAAGTTTGAGATGTCCTTTACCTTGTGTCAAAATTTGAGGAAATTCTGGGTTGATATTCGGCCTGAAAAAAATAGAGAAACACGGACTGCTCATGTGCCCCTGCAGCTGAGGCAGATTCTGGACCGGATTTGGGAAATTAATTCCTACTTCGTTTCTCAGTTAAATTAAGCGTGTGATATATCAAAATTAATTTTGAGATGTCTATTTTTTAGGATAAAAATTTGAGAGCAAATGGTTGAATGGATTGAGTGCAGTAAATCGAGTAAGGTGAGTGGTTTGGAGCTGTTTTTGGGGTTGTTTGCTTATTCGCTGATCCAACTTCAAACGGCGATAACCGGAGCAAATGAGCTCCGAATTGAGCATATGATAGCTTATTAAAAAGGGAATTAAGTAATACAAAGATCTAATCCGAGAAGAAAGTTTGATAGCGAACGGTTTGGTCGCAGAAGAATTTAGAGTGAAACATGTCCGAATTGGTAAAAACGTAAAGTTTGGAAATTGGCTAAGTGAGTTTATGGGAACTCCTTAGTAACTTATAATAAGTAATGTGAGTTATAAAAATAGTTTAAATAAGTCTTCCGCAAGAGTTTACAGTTACGGTCACAACTTTTAATTATTATGCTTTTTATGTTTTAAATGCTCGCGTAATAATCGTAAAAAGTTTATTCGCATTTTTATAAATGAACTGCTGTGATTGTAACAGCGCTTAATATCATAATTAATGTTAACAATACCGGTGTACAACGGGCTGTTACAGCGGTGTTTATGGATTATATGAATCACATTTTTAATCCGTTTCTGGATCAATTCGTGATTGTGTTTATTGATGATATCCTGATATATTCCAAGAGTAAGGAAGAGCATGAAGGTCACTTGAGAACTGTGTTGCAAATTCTTAGAGAGAAGCAGTTGTATGCAAAGCCTTCTAAATGTGAATTTTGGCTTTCTCAAGTGCAATTCCTGGGTCACGTTATTTCTGCTGATGGAGTGGCGGTTGATCCTAGCAAGATAGAGGCAGTTATTGATTGGGAGAGACCCAAGACGGTAACGGAAATAAGGAGTTTTCTGGGTTTGGCTGGTTATTACCGGAGATTTATTAAAGAATTTTCGGCCATAGTTTTTCCATTGACCCGTTTGACCCGGAAGGATACTCCATTTATTTGGACGCAGGAATGTGAAGAATGCTTTCAGAGCCTTAAGGAGAAATTGACGACTGCTCCGGTGTTAGTACTTCCCGATCCGGAAGGTGAGTTTGAGTTATGCAGCGATGCTTCTAAAAAGGGATTGGGTTGTGTGCTGATGCAGGATAGCGAGTGGTAGCGTATGCATCAAGGCAATTGAAACCGCATGAAGAAAATTATCCGACCCATGACCTTGAGCTTGCTGCAATTGTTTTTGGATTGAAACAATGGAGGCATTTCTTGTATGGAATGAAGTTTTCCATATTCAGCGATCACAAGAGTTTGAAGTACTTGTTTGATCAAAAGGAATTGAATATGAGACAACGACGGTGGACCGAGTTCCTAAAAAACTATGATTTTGAATTGAAATATCATCCTGGCAAGGCTAATGTTGTAGCTGATGCACTGAGCCGTAAATCTGTGAGCTTAGCAAGCATGATGATTAGAGATTATGATGTGATTGTGAGGTTCAGAGATATGAAATTATCTAAAATCTTTCCATGTAGAATTTGTGGCATCGAAATTACAAGCATTGAAAATGAAATGATGACCAGAATTAAAGAAGCTCAACTGCAAAATGAAAGTGCTAAACGACTGAAAGATCAGAGTGGTGTATCCTGCAATGATGAGGGTATACTATTATATCAGGGTCGTATTGTTGTACCTAGGCAGTTGGCGGAGGAAGTAATGACAGAGGCCCATAAGGGTCATTTCACAGTTCATCCGGGAGCTACAAAGATGTATCAGGACCTAAAGATTAATTTCTGGTGGCCTGGTATGAAGAAAGACATTGCCGAATTTGTCTCTAAGTGTCTCATTTGTCAGAAGGTCAAGATTGAGCATCAAAAGCCTTCTGGTATGTTGCAACCTCTGGATGTTCCTGAATGGAAATGGGAGAGTATCTCCATGGATTTCGTAGTGGGATTGCCGCGAACACAGGCTAGTTATGATTCTATATGGGTGATTGTGGATAGATTGACAAAATCCGCACACTTTTTGCCAGTTCGAGTAGATTTCTCTGCTGAGAGATTGGCTAGGCTCTATGTGAAGGAGATTGTGAGGCTTCATGGGGTGCCTGAGAGCATTGTTAGTGATCGGGACCCGAAGTTCACTTCTCGCTTCTGGGGAGCATTGCAAGAGGCTCTTGGCACTCAGTTGAGACTGAGCACTGCTTATCACCCACAGACGGATGGTCAGACTGAGAGGACCATTCAGACGTTGGAGGATATGCTGAGGGCTTGCACCATGGAGCAGGGTACTGCATGGGATCGATATCTCCCACTGGTTGAGTTTTCATATAATAATAGTTTTCATGCTAGTCTGGGTATGGCTCCCTACGAGGCCTTGTATGGTCGCAGGTGTAGGACACCTACTTGTTGGTCAAAGGTTGGAGACACCGAGCGGTTTGGATTGGATTTTTTTCAGGAGACCACTGAGCAGATCAAAATGATAAGGGATCGTCTGAAAAAAGCTCAAGATCGTCAGAAAAGTTATTATGATCTCAAGCATCAACCTCTGGAGTTTGAGGAGGGAGATCATGTGTTCTTAATGTTATCACCGGTTACGGGTGTTGGACGAGCCCTTGGAGTGAGGAAGCTGAGTCCGATATTTATTGGACCCTACCAGATTCTTCGTAGGGTAGGACCGGTTGCTTACCAGATTGCCTTACCTCCTCAATTGGCAAATTTGCATGATGTGTTTCATGTTTCTCAGCTGAGGAGATATGTAGCTGATCCTTCTCATGTTGTTCAACCTGATGATGTTGAGGTCAGGGAGAATTTGAAGACTCTTATTGGGCCACTGAAGATACTCGAAAGAGATGAGAAGAGGCTGAGAAATAAATCCATTCCTATGGTGAAAGTTCAATGGGAAGGAAGGACGCCTGAAGAGTCCACTTGGGAGCGAGAAGATGAGCTTCTCCGGCAGTATCCTGAGTTTAAGGACAGGTATGTTCTTGATTTTGCGGAAAAAATCGCTAAAAGGTGGGGTGACTATAATAGGCCTAACCTAATTAATTAGTAAATTACATGTAATTAAATAATTAAGCATGTAATAATGAGCAAAATTAAGTAGAAGACTTAATAAAATGAATTGGAGTCACTTTGGAGGTAAAAAGTGTACTCAGTAAAAATTAAGGGGTGTAAATGGGTGTAGGCAAAAGTACCCAAAATATAAAAATGGAAGTGGAAATAATCCTAGAAAAATTTTCCAGACATTTGGGTAAAGTTTGGTAATTAATGGAGTTGAATAGATAGACGAACTAATACCCACTTGTTACCACTTAACTTATGTTAAGTGACTAACCTATTGAAAGAACCCCATTTTCCCACCCAACCCGTCGAGCCAACAGAGAAGAGGAAAGGAAGAAAGGAAAAGAGAGAGAAGGAGGGAAGGAGAAGGGAGGAGGGAATGCAATCCTCAACCAAATTTGATGATTCCAAAGTTTAAACTACTCTAAATCACCTCCTCTTTGATAACCCTAACTTGGTTTTGTGTGGGAAGCATTGTGGGGGGAGATTTCTTCCTCCCAAAATCCGACCCACATAGCTTTTGGAGGTGTTTGAAGACATTCCCTTCAAGGAGAGCATAGGGGATCCACACCCTTTGGTTGTGTGACCATTGGTGGTAAGATTCTACTCCTTGAACCTCATAATCCATTGAAATTGCATGATTTAGGGTTTAATGAATAGTGTTTTAGGGTTTTTATGAAATGTTGATAGATTGGCTATGTTCTAAGAGTATTGGAGTTTATCGTATGTTATGAGAAATGTTAGTAATGGCATTTAATCGGTGAAAATGAGCTTATATAGTCATTAATTAATACTTTGAGAATTGCAAAAATGTCATGCTTGGAATTGTGGAAATTCTTGCATTGTTGAACCATTGCTTGGTTGGTTGTTGATTGTATCCTTGTGTTATCTAGGATTGAGGCAATTGGACCAACCTTAATTGACCAACCGTTGGAGCAAGCAATGGAGCTTGATTAGCTCTTTGGAATAGGTAAGTTCATGCCTTGGTTGATGAATATATGATGTTCTTGAATGCAATATGTTGATTGCATTCCACCTTGGTGTAGGTGTGTACTTTGCAAGTTATAGCTTGAATACAAAGTTGACTAGTTGTAGAACCTGTTGGTGGTGAACAAAGGTTGAACTGAAGCTTGAGGTAAGCCTTCGGGCCTTGGGTTTAATTTTCTTGATTGTTCCACCAAGCCCTGAAAGGGTAGTGGTAGTTATAGTGTACATAAATGCAATGAAATAATGTAATGCTTTGTTATACGTATGTGTATGCATTTGGTGTGGCATAGGATGGTGTTTCCCTATGTTGGTATGTTGCATGACGATGCGTAAATCATACTTGGTAGTTTAGCTGGCCAGTAGGACTATTTGCATATGAGTTTCCTTAGGACAGCTTGAGAGCTCGAGGGATTTCTCCTGGAGATGTTATTGCACTTTGCATAGATATGTATTTACTGCATTATTATTGTTATTGCTATTACACTGATATGGAACTGTAGGGTGGAGAGATGCTCCAAGGACCCCGGTTTACTGGATATATTCGTATATCTCACCCCGTTGTATGGGGACCCCCTTTCAGGTAAGGATGCTGCAGGAGCCACCAGTGGCAAGTGGCCATACTTGGACTAGTAGTGATGCATGAGGATCCTGTATTTTGATATTATACATGTTATTTTGTAGCTCACATGTATAGGATTGTAATTAATAGACAATTGATAGATGTATGTTCTGTTTATTTGGAATGGACTTAGCCTATGCTCATGCATTATCTCTTTGTTGATGGGAGCCAAGGGAGTGATCATAGTGTTTTGTAAGCTAAGTTCCATGAATTGTAATGAACATGATTTGTAATTGATGATTACTTTAAGTTCAATATATGTATGCTCATTATGTATTGGATTGTTGAGCTGGAAAACTTGATTAGGCACCTAGTGCCAAAGTGGGAAATGTTGCGAAAACAAAGGTTATGCTGCCCAAAATTTAGTATAATCCATGAGGAGAGGTTGGATAAGTGCTAGGGTTAAGTTTAGAGGCATGAACCATTGAGGCTTGTCATGGGGATGCCCTTTCCCCTAGGTTTGGACTGGAGAAATGAGAGAGGGAGTATTCCCTGGCAGCGCGCTCCAGCGCCCAGGAGCGCGCTCCAGCGCCCTGCTGCCCCTGTGAGAGCCAATGCTCTCTGCCTCCTCGCGCTGGAGCCCCCTGAGTGGGGGCTTAAGCTCCCAGAGTTGCGCGCTTGAGCGCCCTGGTTCGCGCTTGAGCGCCCTTAGCCGCTGAAGGAGGAGATGCTTCTGCCTCTGCGCGCTAAAACGTCCCAAATGGGGGCTTAAGCGCCCAGGATAGCGCGCTTGAGCGCCCTGGTGCGCGCTTGAGCGCCCTGGTGCGCGCTTAAGCGCCCATTTATACTGAAAGACCTGATGCTCTCTGCCTGCGTGCGCTTAAGTGCCCAGATGGAAGCTTTAGCGCCCGATAATGCGCGCTTGAGCGCCCGGTAGCGCGCTGAAGCGCGCGGGGACTGTGTTCAACACCCCCTTGTGTTGCTTGAAATTGTCATAACTTGGGCTACAGTGCTCCAAACGAGGCGCGGTTTAAAGCCACGCGTAGCTAATGATTAGAAGAAGACATTTAGTAACATTTGGTCTAAGGATATAAGAGTATGATGTTAAGCTTAGTTATTTTATTCCGCAACGTAATACGATTATGATCACGCACTTGGTTATCTTATGTTCAGTATGTTTTAAAAAGAAAAAATTTAACCGGATTTTAATTGAACCATGTGATTGTTAACAAACCGGTTCTAGAACGGGGTGTTACATGGATGCTCATTGATAGGTTCCTATCATTTATTAAGTACCTAAATTAGAACGACCAGAACACAATAAGTTTCACGAAACCAATTGCGGCAATATAGTAGATACTAAGAATAGAATCAGTGAATCGGCCATGAGTTGCCATCTTTCATTTGTTGTCCTCTCTTGGACGAAGCTAAAGGAAAGGAATGGGATGGTCTATTTTATTACCACTCTTTTTGATCAGTCCTTACACCATCACTTAGCATACAAGAACCTTAAATAAACTACAGTTTTAGTCTACAGCTGGCACTAGTACAATGCACCAGAAAGTTGATGATTCACTATGTAAAAATTTAGACATATTACATTAATTTCATATAAAAGATAAAACTAAACAGGAATGGAATGTAGGATCTGGTATATTTTGGTTAATAAGGGTTATGTAATTCACACTGAAACAGAATCATGTCATGACTTTGGTGAGGCTTACTGATGTCAGGTCAATTGACAACACACAAAACGACCCCTATTATATAATTGCAGCTCAACTCATCTTGAAAGTGCAGAGGACTATTTACCTATGACATTTAGGATGTTAGATTTTAATAACAATAACATCTTAACTCTAGCAACAAATGCTGCGAATAATGAAGAACAAGAAGACCAATCCTGACAAGCAGTTTTAAATTGGTTCCCACATTAAGCCAAATTTATCCTCACCTATCTTATTGTAACCTCTCTCGTTCAGGCTATACTCACACATAACTCAGTAAGTGACATTGAACAATTCAAAGTATCTACCTATGTAACCTTATTTCATTCAGTTTAAGTCCTTGCTATTCCATTATTCTCACATCGCATTGGTCCTCCTCCTCCTCCCTTCACATCTTTAATGTAAGATTATGCTTATACTTCATGACCGATCAATGTACTAAGGCTATGTAAAACTAAATACAGAAGATTACATTTGAAATAAATTGACAAGTTTAGCTCCATCTGCACAAATTTTGTTTTTTACTCAATAAAGCAATAGAGGTCTGATTCTAAAAGCTTTTTTTCGATGAGTACAATCTATAGCGTATTCAAATAATCCCACAATTTATTCAATAAATTTTATACCCAATTCAGAAACCTCAAAGCACTTGCTCTAGACTATGTGGCGATAATCTTAAAGACTTGAACGAGTTTGTTTCCTGCAAAGGCATAATTCCAAGTTTCACTAATAATTGAGTAACAGTGGAACAAGTGCTCACTAGAAGCAACTAGATGATGTTCAATGTAATAAGTTCAATTAATAACCTATTTTACAGAAGTCAGTTTACACACCACATTACAAATGCTCATTCGATACACAGGGTCACACAATAACATCCAACACAGTCTGATGGGATAACGCACTTGCTTGACCAGCAAGATCACAATTATGAATATCTTGGCCAGCTTTGATATTGTTGTTAAATCATAATAATCAGAGGTAAGTAACAAAATCAGAAATGATTCAGCCAAGTAGTACTAATAATATAATTATATGTAACTCAATTCTGAACCTAAACAAAGATAAAAGGCTTTATTTCACTCTTAAGGATAGCAGATCAAAAAAAAACAAAAATACGACTGCCAGTACTAGTTCTGTAACAGAGCTCAAGTACTAACAAAATATGAAGTTCAAGTTAACAATTTACTCAAGAACAATATAAGGGTTGGGTTCAATTATGAACAGCTCAACAGCATAAGTTTTGAATAGATCAATCAAATTTTGATATATAACTAACTAAAATTCTCTCGGCAACTCGGGTCTTAATTCAAGTAAGTCCTTCTGCAATCAAAATGTGTACTTTAGCTAACAGATAGAGCACTTAATTCATAACAATGAAAGTACAAAATTTTCAATAAAACTAGGCTTGGACAAACATTGAAATTTGAGTTGATTTAAAGTTCGATTGGCATAAGGATTTCATGATGACCTCAAAACTAAGGAACTTAGGACATTCATGATGACCTCAAAGTGCCTGTTACAAAAAATTGATACTAACATTGGCATTAACTGAAGAACCCTTTGATAAGAGGGATTCTTGTCGAGGATAGAGAAAATTGGAAAAGAATATTTCTGGTTGAAAAATGGTTCAATGGTTACAATTACTTATTTCTAACAGAATAACAGAACAACAGAAATAACTACCGCCTAACTACCTAACAACTAGCTATTTAATGTCTGTTGAGTAACCCTTTGCCCATGTGGGAGCTCCTCTGGTCCTGGTCGACCTCTTCAACGTATCACCCTTATACTCTGTTCGCCTATTCCTCAGATTCCACGGCCTCACAGGTTCGTTCAAACCCTCGCCGTTCACAGGTTCTTTTTCTTCGTTCTTCACATCTAGCATCAGCTTCTTCCTACCTGAGATGATCTCATCCTCAACCTTGATGGAGCGACGCAGTTTCAAAACCCTCGCATTTGTCGCGTGCTTCTTTTCAGGCTCCAACTCCTTCTTGTGGGTCGCTGTTGATTCTTTGATCTTTGACACTGAAGAACGCTTACGCTTATAATCACCGCTGCCCGAAATTCCACCGGTGCCGTCAGCATTCGTAGGTCTCACGATCCACTGGGTCTCCCACTTCAAGAACGGGGAAGGGAACGTGAAATTGTGAAGACAAATGGATCTCATGGTTCTAGCCTTCACCAAACCCCTCAACCAAATTTACTGCCGGGGAAAGATCTAAGGTTGCATGTTTTTCTCGGAAAAAAAAGTAAGTAAAATATCTGAAAAAAACAAACAAGAAGGGAGAATAGAAAAACTAGCAGTTGAGAGCGAACGGAAGCTGAAAATTTTCTCGGAAAATTTGGGAGTGAAAAATCTAAGGTTGCGTGTTTTTCTTGTGAATGTTGCCGGGGAAAGATGAGTTTATATACGAATGAGGAAACTAAGACATGACTCACGATACAGTTTATTACCGTTCAAAATGGGGAATAAATCTTATAGATTTAAAAAGATTTAAAAAGATTTTAAGAGATTAAGAGGGGTGTATTAGATTAGGATTTTAAAAGATTTTTTTGAGCTTTTAGCTAAAAAGTCTTAAAGATTTTAAAAGACTGTTCAGAATTGGAGAGATTTGTAGACTTTTTTAAAAGACTTTTTTTACAATCAAGATTTCATAAGATTGTTTAAAGAATTTTAATAGAATTCATAAGATTTTTAACAATCATGATTGTAAAAAAATCAAGGGGATTTTAAAAAATCTTATGAATTTTAACATATCCCCTTGATTTATAAGATTTTAATATATCCAATAGGACAATATGGATTTATAAGATTTTAAAAAATCATATGAATTTTTAACAAACATTCAAAACTACAAGAGTCAATACAAAAAAGAAATCAAGGGGATATACATCATCTTCTATTGAGTTAATAAAGAAATCAACTTTTCAAATGTATATAAACTTTATTTAATTGAAAGATAAAAATTATAATATAAGTCTCTTAAGTCAAGGGGATATACATCATCTTCTATTGAGTTAATAAGTAAATTTGACCTTAGCAAAATTTGTGAAAATCCATACCAAAAAAAAAAAACCCTTTCATAATATCATCATGTGAAGTCTAATAAGGAAAAGTTTTTTCATTCCCTAATTTATCCATTGATTAGTTCATCAGCCAATAATAAATTTCAGGAAGTAAAATGAGAATTCATCCTTTTTATTTTAATTTCAAATTTGTCCTTAATGAAATTTGTATTTTAAATAAAAGTTAAAAAAAATTAAAAAGAATTCTTCATCCTATTCAATACTATTTTATACTTTACATTCATTGAAAAAAAGAGTAATGTCCTGAAAATATATATAACTATAATTAACAAACAAAAAATGACATAAGAATAAATTTCAAATACCTATGATTATGTCCTTTTTAATTACGGAAAGGGAATATTATCTTGTTTGGACCATCTTTTCCCACAAATTTGAAATGCATTTTGTCATGTTTGGTGTTGCGTAATATTGAATAATTTTGCCATGCTTTCTACATTTGCTCAAGACATTTGAGATTTTTGAAATTATATCTTTCTTTTAAAAAAAATGTTTGAAATTCTCTTTACTTGTGCTCATGAGTAAATTTTCTACTCCTCTTTGCTTCCTTCTTGATTTTGAAATCAAACTAGAGCCTTTTCGTAGGAAATCTTCCTTGCATATTTCATGAGAAAATAAAAAAAAAATTAGTTAAAGATAGAAAATATATGTAAGTATGTATCCACATATAGAAAAATTTTACACCGGTGTAAGACTACGAATTTTTACACAACTTCTCAAATGTTGATTTTCGTGCATCCAACGATTATAAATTAAGAATTCAAACGAATTAATCAATAATAATTAATTATTAATTACACTACAAATGACAACCCATGATTTTTGTCTATCAACGATTGAAAAACCCAATGATAAAATTGGAAATCTCAAACTTAATCTCGTTCTTGATATTGTTGGTATTGCAGTAAAAACCCATGATTATGCCATGATTGTAGAGTGATTGGGCTTAATGTGTGGGCTTGTGGCCATATAATCCGCAACAGCTAACATGTGATTATGCCATGATTGTTGTATTTTGCAATTAGTATTTGTTGTTGATTGATATAAATTATATTGTTCATCTGTAATGGGGATGTTAAGTACGCATTCTCCAGCTTACAAGAGTACTACAATATGGTTAGTTTCAATAATATAAATAAATTGAATTAATTTATTAAATCAGCAATTATTTTTTAATTTGTTATTTTCTTTAGTTTATATGAGCTATACACTGGCTTTTTGTCACACATCTTTTAGTTTCAATAATATTGTTTCCCATCTCGTTAAATATCCTTGAAAATACATGTGTCAGGAGTAATACGGCCACGTCATTAGATAATAATACTAAATATAGGAAATATAGAAATGGACGTGTTTTTCTTCCAAAGACTTTGATATATGAGATTGCCGACAAAGTTTTTAATTATTCTTTCGAATATATGAAATATATAAGCTCTATCACGATATTTGATTATAAGGATTTCATGATGACCTCAAAACTAAGGAACTTAGGACATTCATGATGACCACAAAGTGCCTATTACAAAAAATTGATACTAACACTGGCATTAACTGAAGAACCCTTTGATAAGAGGGATTCTTATCGAGGATAGTGAAAATTGGAAAAGAATATTTTTGGTTGAAAAATGGTTCAATGGTTACAATTACCTATTTCTAACAGAATAACAAAACAACAAAAATAACTACCGCCTAACTACCTAACAGCTATTTAATGTCTGTTGAGTAAACCTTTGCCCATGTGGGAGCTCCTCTGGTCCTGGTCGACCTCTTCAACGTATCACCCTTATACTCTGTTAGCCTATTCCTCAGATTCCACGGCCTCACAGGTTCTTTCAAACCCTTGCCGTTCAGAGGTTCTTTCAAACCCTCGCCGTTTACAGGTTCTTTTTCTTCGTTCTTCACATCTTGCATCAGCTTCTTCCTACCTGAGACGATCTCATCCTCAACCTTGATGGAGCGACGCCGTTTCAAAACCCTCGCATTTGTCGCGTGCTTCTTTTTAGGCTGCAACTCCTTCTTGTGGGTCGCCGTTGATTCTTTGACCATTCACACTGAAGAACGCTTACGCTTATTATCACCGCTCCCAGAAATTCCACCGGTGCCGTCAGCATTCATAGGTATCATGATCTACTGGGTCCCCCATCTCAAGAACGGGGAAGGGAACGTGAAATTGTGAAGACGATTGGATCTCATGGTTTTAGCCTCCACCAAACCCCTCAACCAAATTTACCGCCGGGGAAAGATATATTGTTGCGTGTTTTTCTCCGAAAAAACACTCAAGACAAATATCTGAAAAAAACAAACAAGAAGGGAGAATAGAAAAACTAGCAGTTGTGAGCGAACGGAAGCTGAAAATTTTCTCGAAAAATTTGGAAGTGAAAGTTCTAAGGTTGCGTGTTTTTCTTGTGAATGTTGCCGGGGAAAGATGAGTTTATATACGAATGAGGAAACTAAGACATGACTTTTGTTACATGATTTTTAATGCATCCAACGATTATAAATTAAGAATTCAAACGAATTAATCAATATTAATTAATTATTAGTTACACCACAAATGACAACCCATGATTTTTGTCTATCAATGATTGAGATGTCGTGTAAGACTTTTTAGTCTTACACCGGTGTAAAATGAAGTAAAAAGAATCTATAATACTAAATTATAGATATTTTAAAAGGTTTAAAAAATATTTGAGTCAATATATTTAAATAAAATG
>NW_026898286.1:0-5048 GCF_033153095.1 Gastrolobium bilobum
TCTTATTCTTTTCTCTTCCTCCTATATCCTTATTTGTATTTTATTTTAATTTATTTTTCCTTGTAATTTTGTATTACAAATAGATGTATATACTTAAAGTTTATTTTGATTATTTTTCTCAATTTTTTCATAACATTTTTTGCGTTCATGTATCACCGACTCTAACTAATTTGAGATAAATGTACTGTTAAGTTTATGTTGTTGAATTATATATTTTTTAAGCGTGTGCGCTAGCCAAAGTCACTACGGATCAGCCTATGTGGCCCCTATGGAATATATGGGCCAAACACTTGAGCGTGAATGCAAGGGAAACGAGGAATGTTCCAATGCATTGGCCCGAAGTAGGTCTCAAGGAACGCTAGTGGTGCTGGTCAGGGACAACTTTCATTCCATTTCTTATTTTTTTTCTGATATTTTTAATTAAGTGTTATAATGCTTTTCTTATTTATACATGCAATTCAAAGTTATCACTAAAAAATATGAATTATCTATTAAAATTTCTGAGAAGATGAAAGAAGATGAGGATGAAAATGAGGATGAAGCTGAGAAGATGAAAGAAGATGAGGATGAAAATGAGGATGAAGCTGAGAAGATGGAAGAAGATGAAGATGAGGATGAAGCTGAGAACATGAAGAAGATGAGGATAAAGATGATGAAAAAGCTGAGAAGATGGAAGAAGATGTGGATGAAGTTCATGTAGAACTTGAGAAAGGTCTTAACCAAGAGGACCGATCAACCCAAAAGCAGTCTCGGGTTGTTTGGACCGAAGAGCTACATCGGTCGGTGTTTTGTGGCCGCTGTTAATGACTTGGGTGTTGACAGTAAGTTATTCACTCTTTCTCAACAATGCAAAGTAGTTGTTATCTTAATTGTTATTAATTGCTACAATTGGTCAATCAATTGATGTTTTTGCTTTATTTTAGCAATACTTTTATTATATTTTTGTGTAGAAATAGCAATCAAACCCTAATAATATTACAATGTGAAAACTAGTTCCATCACCTCTCTTTGCAAACTTTATTTCCACAAGTGTCTTCACATCCACTGCCCAGAATCCAACCATAAGTCTTCGAACATCTGTCTCAGCCCCACTTGGATATATAATTTCTGTCATAATATTGGAATCTGCACCAAAATAAAAAATGGCTTCTCCGTTGTTAATACCAGTGTGCATTTCCAAATAACAAACAAATCCACTGCCCATGTATTCCTCTATTTCAGTAATCCTTTCCTTGGAGTAAGCTAATATACTTATTTGGCATCTCTCGAAAACTGAACAAATCAAAATTCAAATTTTCCTTAATTCGATCATGATTAATTTGGTCTCATGAGAGCTGGAAGCTGCCCAATTGGTCCCAACTGTGTCTTCCATTCGCTGCCAAAAATGGAACAATGATGCCTTTTTCCATTCCTGTGAAAGCTCTGGGTTTTTTTTTTGTATTGCAAAAGTATATGTTTGCTGTATTTTTCCAATTGCTGTATTTTTTTGTTCAACATTATTTTGAATGCTTTCTCAAATACTCTTCCTAATCTGTAGTGCACTGGAGTAGATGTCATGGCATTATTGTTAATGAAGTCTGACACATTTGTTTGTTCTTTTGATTGCAGAGGTTGTACCTAGAAAAATTCTTCAATTGATGAAGGCTGAGAAGCATCTTACTAGGGCGCATGTGGCCAGCCATCTGCAGGTCAATTACTAGTGGTACCGAAGTGTCAATTACTAGTATAAATGTCCATAGATTATTCAATATGTTAATGTTTTTGAGTTATATAAGAGGAGTAGATAACTATTTGGATCATATAGCCTCAAATTATGATTGAGCAGGGTTACATAAAAGGGACAAGAGTAAAGGGGGTAAAATTGTTCTATTTACATGTTTCAGCAAGTGCTTACAGTGGTACTTACATGTAATTGACCTGTGAAGGAGCATCAACATGAATCAAACTCACGACGATTTAGTAAAAATTATCAACACGAGTTGTTATATTTTTTGAAAAGGAGTAATTATTCTACCTAATTGATAAAAACATATATGACGTAAGAAGATGACAAATATATATGATACATGGACATGTATAGAGATGACACTAGTCCACTACCACATTCTGAAACAGAAATGTCTTAATAATATATATATATATATATATATATATATATATGAAAGGTGGAGAAAATTCTAGATATTGTGCTCGCTTATAGATCTAGATTACTGAATAACTGTTGTTTTAAATCCATGATCTGTTTGGTGGAAAGAGAGAAAATTTATTTATTTTATCATAAGCATTTCTTCAAAATTATAAGGTTGTCTATTTATTTTTTTAGTCCTCTTTTTTAAATTTTAAAGGGAAAATATTTAGTTACAAAAAAAAAGGGAAAATATTTTTTATTTTAAAGGACATGATTTTATATTATTCTAAATAAAATTATATCTTTTTAATATATATTTAATGATTTTTAATATTTTCTTTCCTCTGTATAATTAGAAGCAGAGAGACCTAAAATAAAAGTCATCTAATTTAAAATGACAATTAATTGTTTACAAAAAAAAATGACAATTAATTTTTCCAATTTAAAATGTGTAAATTTTATAAAAGGGTATGAGACACCGTGTAGGTGTGCATTTAAAACTCAGCAATACTTGTATTTTAGGAAAAAAAGGAAAAGAAGAAAGTTCACTTCAATTATGCATGTGTACGAGGTTAGCTGTGTATACTATGTAGGCTATTTGACCATTTTTGGGCTTTATCATGTGTATTTTCAGAGATGATCTTCAAGGTAAAGTGGTTGAGATTGAAAGTGTAAATTATCTCGAATCCAGTACTTGATTCTTGAAAGGTAAAAATGATTGAAATTATTAGGTGTGGTGGGACTTATGCTATCCGCTAGGGGTGATAATAAGGCCAAGGGCCTATCAGGGGCCTTAGGCCCGGCCCGTTTCGGCTCGGCTCGTCTTTTTTTATTATTAAGCCCAGACTTATACTCATGCAAAAGCTTTTTTATTTAAAAGGCCTCTGGCTTTCATAGCCAAGCCCGGCCTTGAAGCCTTGGAGGCTGGCCCGTATACATTAAATTTATTTATTTTTTATATTTTTATATTAATCATTTCAACATCCTTTTCTCAGTTTTCTGTCTCTGCTCTATCTCTTCTCCCCGATCTAAGTCATGTTCATCATCTATTTTTATAAGCCATGCGGATTCCACGGCTTGTAATGATGCTTATGGCGGCGACCGTGGAAGAAAAATTAATGTAAAATGTGGAAGAAAATTTATTGGTGGGTTTCAAATCTAGTGTAAAAAATCTAGAATATTAAGAAATGTGGAAGAAAATTTAATGTAAAAAATCTAGAATGTGGAAGAAAATTAAGGAAAAGCAACGTAAAATAAAGTAAAGGTGATGTTGTTATTTTGAATTAATGGGCTGAATACGGCTACAAATTGGAATGTAAGGTTTTTATTTTTAATAAATAAACAGGCCACAAGCTAGAGACAGGCTTTTATTTTTGTAAACGAACCAGGCCACAGGCTAATATTATATTCGTAACAGGTAACAGGCTAAGGCCAGTCTGACACGTTTAAATACAGGCTTGGCCCGTTAAGATCAAAGCTCGGCTCGGCTCGGCCCGTTAACACCCCTACTATCTGCCACATGATCTTTCTCATTTTTGGTGTTTATTTTTCAAATGTCCTTTTATTTTTCCATTTGGATGGTTTATATTTCTATCTAAGTTTTAAATTTCGATGATGCAGATTCTGCAAAGGACAGAGATATTTTCTGAATTCACTGTCCCCATCCTTTACTTTCACCTCAACTTCATCAAGCACTTTCATAACTCATAGCTATATGTTGAATTGCGAATTGGGTCAACCACATTCCGCTATGGTGGGATGATAGAAAATAATGACAAAGGAAAGAAGCTAGACGAAAATTGCTAATGAAATCAACAGCTAAATAAAATAAAGGCAATAATGGTGAATCTCATACCATTGAAAAGAAGCCTAAAGCTATTTTGTTGGTTATTACTCTAAAGTAGCAAATGCATAATCAATGTAACGAATTTATGTTAAAGTGAGGAATAACAAAGTGGCAATAGTTTTCCTAGTTTCTCATGTTGCAGAAGAAATTATTCCTCTTCTGCATACCCATTAAATATACGGGACTCATTATATTAAAGAAAAAAGATGGATGAGACATTTTTATGAGTCTGTAATAGGGGAATAGTTTCTCCGGAGAAATCAATTTCCATTCAATTATATGACAACATGGTTTATTTTATCTCATTGATTGCTTGTCATGGGAGCAGTAGATGGATCAGGGATGGAAATTTCAGATAAGGTTTTGGTGATGCCTGTTTGCTACTGTCACAATTTTAATTAATGACAAATGATTGACTTATATGAAATTTTGGCTCGTGGACAGGCCCTATCTCGTGGGATTATATAAGTTTTTGGCTCATGCAGGCTTTTTTATTTGTAGGATTTTTTGCCTTAACTCGTGCGAGCTAGGGCCTAACAGGAAGAGATAGCCTGTTTTGATGACTCTACTTTATATGTAAATTTAGGGGTGACAATATGGGTTGAGCACACGAGTGGCGGAGCTTAGAAAAAATAAAGAATAACAATTTTATTTATGACAAATGTTATCTTTATATGGAGACGAATGAGTTCCTAAAGAATGTTTTGACAAATATTAGTATACATTTAAGATTGAGATTGAGAAAAATTAAAAAAAGTGTGAAATAAAATAAAATAATATTAGAAAAATTAATAAAATATAATTTATTTTTAAATTTTAATTATTTATTTTTTTAATTGACGGGTTGGGGGGTTGACCCGCCAACCCACCATAAAACGGGGTGGGTTCAATCAACCGGCCCTGTCCCGTTTTTGGCGGGTTGGTGGCGGGGCGGGGCGGGCCAACCAACGTTAAAAGCATGTTTATAGTACTCACATTTAATCAACAACGAAAAACCATTGTTAAAAGTAGAGGGGGTGTAAATAGGCTGGATAGAGATAGACTTTAGCTTAAATAGGTCATACACATGTACGG